>NC_088877.1:3477644-3636346 GCF_032884065.1 Artemia franciscana
TTGGGGAAAATATGCTTGAAATTTCCAAGAAGAATTATATAAGGATAACTAGAAACACTTGGTTGAGAGTCCGTAAATTAAATAATAATCCTTACGAAAACCATATTTAGATTTTTTAAAAGTGTTAAGATGGCTAGGTCATGTTTCACACACGAAGAAAGATGGATTCAAAACCATGCTTATTTGAAATCCCTTTAGGACCTATTTAAAAGCCGGTTATCCCCAATTTGGGTGGGAAGAGGTCTTGAGAAAGGATTTAAAATAAATGGGAACTTCGTGCAAGGGGGTAAAAGAGTGAAACATTGAACAGGATTAGAAGAAGGAGTGTGCGTAGCTTTGGTGGTCTCATGTAGCTTCCCTTAGAAAATTAAAAGATAAGTGTTGGATTCATTGATGAATAAAGACAATTTTACCCCCAGTTTTTACAGAAAAACTATAAAATTTCCTTTTGGGATCATTTAATCAATGATGATAATTAAATAAAATGTGGTGATAAAAATTTGTTTGTACTACGATGGTGAATTTCAAAGCAGTAATTTTAACAAATCACCCTATTTTTTAGTCTTGGCAAGCCAACGGCAGCAGTAAACCCAGAAACAAGATCTCCGCTACAGAAAGAGGGCGAAGCAGTCAGTGCACTTGGACCACAATCTAAACAATATGACCCCCACCAGTCCCCTACCTATCAAGCTTTAATTGAAGAAAACGAAAAAGTTCAGACGACAGAAATGCGACCACCTGTTACGAAAGTCTATACAGCCCCTAGGGCTCCAAAGGTACCTCCTAAGTTGTATTTTAACGAGATTAATAGATTCCCTTAAAAGGGGATGTATATGTGTAAAGAGCTTTTTTTTACATGCTGGTATATCCCAAGGATGAAAGCCTATTGTAGCATATATACTTAAGTAGAGTAAGGCAATTTAAAAGAACATTACTTGGTTATTAAATTGTTCAAACAAAAAGTTTGTCAAGTAATTAACTAAGATTGTCCATTTGCTTAAGTATAGTGACGAAGTTAAAAGAAAAATAGAAAGCATTTACGAAGATGACGGGTAAAACTTACCTTCTGGGATTTATTTTTCACGAAGAATAACACCATTTACGAAATTTATTTATCCAAGGTTTCATTTACACATATATGTTATTAGAAAAGAGATATAATGTGTCAATTGAATTGCCAAACAAACTGGTGTGTCTAATTTTTAGCCGTGATATAAAAATAATTTTGAATGTCCACATCGACATTACATAGAATATAAAACAACTCGAGCCTTCCGGTTATAAAGCCAAAAAACCAAATTAAGCGGAAGTTCAGTTCAAAGATTATTCATACATTTTTGTTGAAGAAAAACATGGCTATGAAACGTATTCAAACCTATTAAATAGTTAAACTATTGAAAAACTATTTTACCTATTATTGCAAGAATATGTCAAAAAAATTACATTGAACAAAAGAAAGATACTAAAGTTTAATGTAGACTAAAATAAATTTTAGTCTTTCAGCAACGGAGAATGGTATTCCGCCTGGAGGGAAATGAAAGTATTTAGTCATTTAATTAGTCATTTAGTTTATTTTATTAGTCATTTAGTTAATTAGTCATTTAGTCAATTAAAGTCATTTAGAACTGTTTTACTTTTCTTTACGAGTCTGGATTTTCATCCGGCACAGAACGATCAGGTCAGATTTTGCTCCCTGTTGAATCATGCAACAATGTAAAAAGCGCAAATTTTGACTCGTCGAAGTTTTTATTGGTAATTTTATCGCCTTCGATTCAGTTAAAGGAAGAATTTTCTTGAAGATAGCATAGCCCAAGAATTTATCGACGTTCTAGAAGCTTATTACTAAGAATGTGCGTCTGGAGTTAAAATCGGTAGCGAAGATTCCCCTCTGTTTAATGTAGAATATGTCTGAAGCAAGGTTCTACCCTCTCGCCAGTTTTTTTTTCTAATTTTACTGTGTCGGTTGTACCTTTAACCATGGTCTCCGAAAATCTGAACGAATAGCAGTTGTTGGAAATGCCAGCCGTGTTGGAAACGTCAGCAATTTATAGCGATTTATGTTGGAAACCTCAGCGATTTGACTCGGAGCGTCCCCGCTCCGAGCTCAAAGTCAGCTCAGCAAATGCTTAACGAAGTGGTACACTTCTCAGCCTATCTTGGCCTACAAACAAATACGAAGAAAATGAAAGTTATTGAATAATTATCACAAAAGACTATCGGCCTACCATGTGTGACCTTCCTCTATAAAAATTGATAGTTTCTTATGTCTGAGATGCAAGGTGTATTCCACTGGGGGAAGTAACCAAGATATCAGTAGAAGAATAACTAGAGCTCAAGCAGTTTTTGGTCAGTTCCTCAATGATCTCTGGATTCATTGGGAGATTCTCAATGAAATTGAGCTTATATAAGTCGACAGTGAAGGCAGTCTGTAGTGACAAATCGTATTTCATCAAAGCTAATCAGGGAAGCCCACTGGGTTTTTTCGACCATTGTACGTCCCCGGTTGACACAATATTGTGTTAAGTACTTCGATTTACCTATTTTTATTAGTGTGGAAATAATTAATCGTTTTTTCTTCCAAGGATTTTGAGTTAAATTTTATTTGTAAAGGCCTCCAAATTTTATATGTAACCCTTCTTTCTCTGTCTTTCAGTTTTCTATTCTTTATTCTTTGATTTTTTTTTCCGCACCTCAATTTTTTTATATGTTTAACATATTTTTTTTTAACATTTATGATAAGGATTTTTGACCCTCAATACTTTTCTAAGTACATTCTCCAAATCAACGACCAACAATAAATTGACATTTTTACACTATTAGATGTAAAATTTAACGTTTGCAACGATAAAAAGTAAACTCTTCCCATCGATATTTTTCAAATCCTCCGGGAAAGCATAAAAACTTGATGGGACAGAATGCTAATTTTGGAATTCTAGGTTTTCTGGAATCAATGGTTTTGACCTGCAATGTCTAGAAAATATCAAACCCATTAATTTTTAAATCGTCGCTTTGAACTTGAAAGTCGCGTTCAACGCGACGCGTGGCGTCGCGTTGAATTCCCCATCTCATTAACAAGCAGTAATCTTATATTTTCAAACGATAAAACATAAACGCTATATGATACAATATTTAATATTCAGAATATTAATTTTTTATCAAATTGATGTTATTCTTTTCAAATTTTTGCGAAATAAAAATATAACGTTCAAGATGTATTTTTGTCAAACAGCGTTTTAAGCTTCCCTACATGGAGCGTCAAGTAGCAAATTCATTTTCTTAAACACGTGAATATAATATTTCGATGCTTTCATGGCATCTTTATATATACATTTTTTTTACCAAATAGAAATTATCATTCAGGATGTCTTAACCACTTAAATATAAAGGTTTGACATTTCGGTGGCATCCTTATATATATTTTATAATTTTATTTAAATATATAAATTTAAATAAATTTTTATTATATAAATATAAAAATATTAATTTTATTTATAAATATAAAATAAATTTTATTTAAATAGATATTAATTTTAAATAATTTTATCTAAATATAAATTATATAAATAATATTTATATAATAAATATAAATTTTATAAATTTTATATAACGCTTTTTTATATAACGAACTGGCCTTGTATAAATTTTATTTAAATAGAACTTAACGCTCAGGATGCGTCTAGGAACATAAAGTTCAAACAGAAAGTCGCAAAATCATTTTCTAGCAAAAATAATAATATAGCATTTTGTCGTTCTCGGTGAAATCTGTATCAATTTGTCGGTAGGGAGAGGGAGGAGAAAAATTTTTGTCTGGGAGGAGAGAATTTCCTTCGAGGGATTTTGTGAGGGGGGAGGTATTTTCCGCGGAAGGATTTTTCAGGGAGATATCCACAGGGGAGGAAATTTCTCCACGGGGTGGAGATTTTTCCGGCGAGAATTTTAAAAAACTTTGAAACTATAAAATACAATCATTATTAACACACGGGGGAGGAGAAATGTTTCTTCTCCTTCTCCTCCTTGTCTTACGTGGGAGGGGAAATATTGGACGGGGAATAGTTTTCCAGGGGGGATTTTACGGGGTGGGAACTTTCTCTGGTGTAGAGTTTTCTGCAGGGGGAGATTTTTCTCCCCTTCCCCCATTTGTAAAAGAGTTTTTCAGGGGGATTTTCCTTTGATTTCCCTTCCTTTGTTTCGCAGTAATACACGACGAATAAGCTAGCAATTGATAATATATAAGATTTAACAAGTAATGTAGTTAAATTCTTTTACTAGATGCGAGCTGAAGGAAAGCCCATGAAAAATCCACTCCAGAATGAAGTAAGTTAAAATTGTTCTTCAATAAGGGTTATTTTTCAGTTAAACTTAGAAAAACCTAAACCCTTTAACCATCTGGAAAATTTTTTAACCCCTTTCCTCTAATACTAATAAATATACATTACTCATTTTACTTTTGACGGGAATTGCAGGTTGCTTTACGTCGTCCAGCACTCATAATTTTGCTGACAAAAGTATTCTATGACGCTCAGTCCTCTACAAATGATTTGACATGGTACTGTCATAAAATCCACGCTTGCTGGTCAACTGAAGCTGAATTATAGTTATTTTCAGTTTGTGACCTAAACCAGACTTCGAGCTAATATATCGCATCAAGATATGAACGGGAATTCGGGACACAGCTTTTTCCCTGGACTTAAAAATTGCATAGTTCAAATACAAATGAGTTTTTGGCATTCACGTATGAATCATTTATTGGGCATGATTATTTGGGATTTCATCACTATTAAATACAGAATAAAAAAGAAATAGAAAGATATATATGATGTAGCCGCCAAATACTTTCCATTTTTACTAAAAATCACAATACCTCATCGTTTATAAATTTTTTTCTTATATAACGAAAAGAGAAATCATCAATGCAACAGCACAAACACATTAAAAAAAAGAAGAAAAAAAAGGAGATAGAAGGAGAAAGGGAAAACTGTTTTCCTAAATTAGTGATTAATATAGACCAGCACTTGAATGAGGCCTTAACCCTACTCATCCATACAACCACATAGGTCAAACAGCCTAGTCATACACAATCAACCATAAAGAATAATCCATGGACAGGCAGTCATCATGATCTCAAAGGGAAAAAAGCCCTAGTCCTCCTCTCTGTATATATATATCAAACGAGATGGCTAGGCCACGTTCTACGGATGAAGGATGACAGATTACCGAAGATTGTCCTTTTTGGCCAACCGTCTAGGGCTACACGGAAAGCAGGTCGTCCTTGTCTGGGTTGGGAGGATGTCATAAATAAAGATTTAAAGGAAATGGGAACTTCCTGGGAGGGTGTAAAGAGGGAGGCTTTAAATAGATTAGGTTGGAGGAGGAGCGTGCGTGGCTGTGTTGGCCTCAGGCGGCTTGGTGCTGCAGTGAGTTATTAGTAGTAGTAGTAGTAGTAGATGAGATTATATTTGTAAATTACATCTTGCATGTGAGCAGAGAATTTGTCATTGTTGGTCGTGAAAGTAGAAAGCTGTCAATATCATGACGAAGTAATTAATCCTTTATCTATACTTTCTCTGTTTTTCTTTGTGTCGTTCGTTTGCTCTTTTTATTTTTATTTTTCTCTGTATATTATTTTCTTGTGTACAGGGCCTGGGAATGATAAAGTCCTAAAAATACAAATATAATAATAAATTTTAAAGTCCTTATATTGAAGTTAGGATCGGTTTTGAAAATTTTTTCTCAATTTCTATAGAATCTTTTAGTGTTTCACTTAATTACTAGGCTAGAGGCAAAAATTTCAAATCCCCCCCCCCAAAAAAAAAAACATTAATTAAGGGGGCGTCCATGACAATAACCATTTTCAACTCATGGTTATCCTCTATAAATTGGAACTGGGACTACAAACCCATTTTTTAATGCTCCATTTACCTAGCAGAAAAAAGGCAGAAAGTCTAGTTTAGCTGAGTTTTGCTTTATATAAAAAAAAAATTCATACGGTTGTCCAAGCTCCTTGGACGGCTTTAAGGCCTTAGCATCCTCCTATAACAAGTTTTGTAAGCAACTATAATGAAAATTCTGCATGTCTCCATGTCTTCCAGTTTCTTTTAAGGAGAATCTAAGACTAACCAGGCACATTTAGTAGGACAAGTATTAAGAATTAGCATTTATTTGTGTAACGATGAGTTAGAGTTTTTTTTAATTCCTCTTTAAAAAGAGTTTTTACTTCATAATAAAAAAACTAGCAGGATAATATAAATAAAAGAATAGAATAAAAACTAGAGTTGGGTTCAAATTTAAGACGAACATATATTAACCATTAATAATTAACAGATAAATGGTGGCGCTAGTGCGCTTCCTTGTCCTCACCACTAGCATTGTGGTCTGATTAACCCTTCACCGAAAGCATCCAAATGTTTACTGCATAAATAGCTAAATGTTTATTTAGCTGAAATAAATATTAAAACATTTATTAAATGTTTATTAACTGACAGTATTTAAAGACATTTGAATTGAAAATTATATTATTTGACGAAAATACTAATGAATAGGCTTTTCCATAGCTAAAGGTTAGTGATAAAAAAGGGTTAAATTTTTAAACATATTGCTACTGTTCAAATAATATATTGCTATACTGTGTTCGAGTAATTGAGAGGAACATTCAAACTTTATTTTGCAAAAAAAGGTTGGAGGCTGTGGCAGCTCTCCTCATATATAGGATTTTTTATTTCTATTTATTTTTAGCATGATAATTATCATATCCGTGGATATTTTTATTATCATTATAATTTATTGAAAAAACCGTTAAATTAACACATAAGAAGGCAGAGTACTTAGAAAAAAATTAAGAAAAGAAGAAATTAGGAAATAAAACTGAATTAAATCACTGAATCAGCAAATGAGGCCAATCGGATGCACCAACTCTTTTGTTGTACTTTGTTATCCGTCTAGCCATGGCGACCACAGGTTCAGTGACTTTGAATCTGACAGTAATTTGCGCATTCCTTTACCAGGAAGTTAAGATGAAGCAAACATTTCACAAAATTCAAAAATATATTGACTTTATTTATTCAGGTCAGTTTTGGTGAGAAATTTCCTGAAGGGAGATGCATAGAATATCTGAAGAACAATGAAGAACAAACAGGGTTGTATAGACTTGCTAGAAGTTGCCGGTCGAATCAAATTTTTCACGATATGATATAAACGTAAAATGACCAAATTCTGAAGATGGCTAACTTATGGGTAGACCTAAACAAATAAGATGATCAACGGGATTACAACAGTTTACAGTAGCAAAATAGGAGTCCGCTTTCCAATTAAAGGGAAGAATTTCCAAGTTTGAAGTTTTGACTTGAAGCTCAACTTTCTGATATACAGCTTCTATAATTTTGAATTTGGTTTACCCACTGAAGTAGTGGGTTAAGGTTCAAGATATCGTTCGTACAGCATATAAAAGACAGGTCTAAAAAAGACAGAATCAGTGATAATGCTTATAGATCTTAAGCATCAAGTATACAATTATTGAAAAATACGAGAGAGGTGGATGCTCCTTGGCGAGCTTCTTTCTTGCCTGGAAAAAGTCAAATGCAGAGAATGAAGAAGAAAGCTTTGTCAGGGCTTAGCTACAGTTTGGATCCGTAACCTTGGATTTATATTCCAGAGAGAGCAATGAAAAGTTAGATTCAGCCCACCTTTACCAGCCTTTGGAAGCATCACTGTATGAATTAGAGAGTCAAATGCGCGTACAATGTCTTGTCTGGCAAAGATAAGGCTCTCCGCAGATGATTCGACATTTATCAAGACATTAATAATGTAGTAACATATTCAATTGTCTTTGAAATTGTATACTTCAGAAGACCCAAAGGAAGGAAGAAAATTTTTGTTTGGAATATGATAATTGTAAGATATATTAGCAGCTCTAACTATATTAATATTACATAGTCATCCTGCTTTGCTCCGTTATTTAGTATTTGAGAATTGCTCCTGAACATATCCAACAGTGAATCAATTTGTTACAGAATTCTTTGACATTGTTAGTTAACAGTTTTTGTTTCAAAGGTGAAAAAAGCCTTCGAGGAAGTCACCAGACAGCATATTGTAGGAGATTCTAGTAGTTTTTAATCCCCAGCTTTCCAAGTTTGATCGCCAAAGATCTTAGTCATAGGTCTTCTGACGTTCGTCGGTGCTTAAGACGACAACAGCGTCTCTCCGCGATGACCTTTCGAGTGGTTTAGACCAAGGAGCTAAAAAAACAACGATACTTCGACTACAATAAAATTATTTCCATTTCCGAGAAATTAAAGAACTTTAACGTTTAGTAGGCTAGAATTCAGTCAACTGCGATACATCCTTCAACTTCAAATTTAAAATTAAAGACTAACTGTAACCTTTCAAGAAGAAAACGTAAAGAAAGAAACATCTTAAAATTTAATACAAAAGATTAAAAATTATTCTTAAAAATTATCATACATAGCTAGATTTCTAAAAATAGAAAGTAATGTTGCAGGGACAATAATGAAAATATTTTACTTAAATTTTCCTGATTATTTGATTTTGCGCTCAACCATAGTCTTCTTCTCAAAAAAGTTGGCTAAATTGGCCTTAGACCGGTTCAGCGCTCCTCGCAGAGCTTTTTATCGTTAGTCCCCCCAACTTCACCATCATCATTTTTGTTGACAAATAAATGTACATGACACAAATTCACTCAAATTATTTATTCATACTCACAACACAGGGTTCATCAATCCCAACTTTAATTGAAAGAAGAACATGCTTCAATCTACTACAAAATACTCTTTGAACAGTGTATACTTTGGTTTGGTCTGATGGGGATTTTCAGTGACGAAATATTGATGACGCTGAGGAACAAGAGGACTTTCGGGAACTAATCCGCTTGGCGTCTCTGAATCCAAATAATAAGAATTGTTTATTAGAGGAATAAGATACTGTGAACGTCAATGACGTCATGAATATGTCATATGAACGGAGTTTCATTATATTTTTTTTTCAGATAAATTCACTTGGGACATCGAATGAGAAGATTTATCAGAGTTATAGCTTCAACAAGATTATGGCTGATGTCCTAGGAGAGTCTGCATTTTAGACCGTTTTATATTATAATTCAATAGCACATAGCGTCATTTACCATAAGACTACGGAGTGAATTTTTTTTTGTGATTACATTCTGTGAAAATGTTTTGTTTGTTGTTTATACGTACTAACAGATAGCTTACGTTTTGTGCACCAGAGTGTAGGGTGTGCAAGGGCGTATGTTTTGTTTGTTTGTCGTACTAACAGATGTCATACTATAATAGTATTTATTAAATTAGTGGCAAAGCTAGAATTTAGTTTGAAGTGATGAGTCACTTGGGTCTGAGAATATAGTATAGAAGCTCTTCTTTAAAAACAAATCTTAAATAAGTTTAAAGGTGACACTGGTCTCTGGGTCAGGAGAAGCTAACCATTATTCTGGATGATGTATCAGGTTACCTGATTATATAAATAGGGCAACCATTTACCCCCTCCCCTCCTTTAGATTTTGGAAGACTAGATGAGTTTTGGTGTATTTCCATAGAAAATATCCTTTATTTGAAAAATTGACCAACAACAAAATCCCCCCCCCCTCCTTGATTTATTTTCCAACTTAATTCTTAATGTCCTTCTAGAATTAGAATTAATTCTTAATTTAATTACAGCCGACAATTTAAGAAAATCACAGCTGTGCTTTTATTTTAAAATCCATAAGTGTGCATTTATTTTATCTTATCTTATTTCATCTTAGTCCTTCATCTTGCTTCACTAAGTTGTTTTCTCCAATACAAGATCTATGGGAAGTAACTTTCTACCATCTCCTTATTAGGAAGTTCACTTAAAAAAAAACGCAATTTACTCCATTTATTTTTGAATTTGATTAAAATTATAGGTGAAATAACATGAGACGTCGTCTTTATTTTTTCACAGTTTAAATGCAAGTTGTTAAAATAGATCATTTGGGGTTTGAGAAAAAAACAGCCAAAGTATGTGAAGAACTAAACGATTTTCAACGGTTAAACAGTTAGTTTTAAATGGTTTTGGGCATGTTCTGTGTCGGTTTTTGCAGTCTTTTTTATTTTTCTCCTTGTAGCGTGCAAGTTTTATCTGAAATATTTGCTGAAATATTTACACTTCAGTTAAACTGTTCTCTGGCTGAAAATTGTCTTAGTTTTGCTATGATTCACAAAATAAGTTTAATGGCTTCTATAACTCTCAAAACTCGGCGTGTTTTTAATTAGATTTTCAAATATTTTTGGCCCCAAGAAATCGAGTTACTAAAATCACACTTAATTTATAAAGAATCAATCTGTCTTTTTTTGTAAGTGGATTTTCACTGAAGGTAATTTTCCCCTGACCCTCCTTGCCTCTCATAGTAATGCCACTGTATTAACCAATAAATAACCAAAAAAGTTGACGAGACTACTGGAACAGATTATACTAATTTTTTCAATAATTTTAAATTATTAATGTGTTGTAGAAATTTGAATTTCAATTCAAAGACAAATTTTACATTTGCTAGTTGAATAAGAATTTAGAATTGTAGATCAAAAATCAACTTTAGAGCAGAGTAGAATTTATGCTTGCATGCCAGTGAAATTGAGGCGGTTTAATAACCTGTACTTCATATATATATATATATATATATATATATATATATATATATATATATATATATATATATATATATATATATATATATATATATATATATATATATATATATATATATATATATATGTATATCATGTTTGTTCAAACTTTCGCTGCTAGTGGTTACATTTTTACTTTATAGTCTATAATAAAGCACAATAAAATTGTTCTATTTTAAGATTTGACAACCTCTTGCTAGTATTATAATTCCACAAAACTTGAGAGAGTAGAATAGGTTTTGCGAGTTACCCCGTGATTACCTGCAAATTAATTTAGTAATGACGCATATCATGCGGTTAAGATTCGCTAATAATGACCATGTTAATAGAAAATGTGGTTAAGATTCAACCCTTTCGCATTATTAAATATAAAATAAGTTGTTTTTAACTAAAAGTACGGAGTAATATTAAAACTTGGAACAAACAGAAAATATTCCACTAATGGGGGAGCTCCCCCTCCTTAAAAACATTACTCTTCATGCTAAAGTTTTTTAGTATTTAAAACAGCTTCTTATCAAATTAAATTTGTGTTTCAGGGAACCTTTTGAAAGAATTGGGAAATCATATTTTAACATAAAGAGCACGGTATTGAGGAGGGGCCGCTCGCCTTATATAAGGAATAATTTCTATTCATTTTAAGTTGTAATGTTACTCCTTACTTTCGGTTGAAAAAGTTTTTTCTGTTTAATTTTTAATCATTTTCTTAATAATCCCGAGAAATTTGCCTCCTTCGCCATGGAAAATTCCTCCACAAAAATTTCTCCATGATAAGTTCCTCCCAAGTAAAATTCTCCTCCCGGACAATCACATCCTCCCTGAAAATTTCCTGCGGACACTTCCACCTGGAAAATTCTCCTCGGTCTACTTATATTTGAAAAAAAACTTGTTAATTTATTTAATTCCTGAACATTTTTCAAATCATGCCGGAAATACCCCCTCCATGGAAGATTTTCCAGAAAATTCCCCCAAGGGTAATTTTTTCCAGTGGTAAATTCCCTGGTAAAGAGTTTCTGAGAATTCATCCATGTTGAATTTCTCATGCGAAATCTACCCCTCACAGAGAAATCTCCCATACAAACGAAATCCCGCTGAAATTTTCCCCAGAGAATCGCCCCTGAACATCTGCGCATGTAAAATTGAGTCAACAATGAGAAAGCAAGACAAATAAAATGAACTTCGTGTAAAAATTCTGGCAAATTCCCCCTGTGTGAAAAATCCATTAAAAAGTTCACCCCCTGTAAACTTCCCTCCCAACGTAAAATTTACTCCCATAGAATATGTCCTCTCTTAGAAAATCCCCCCTAAGAAGTTTGTATACTTCCCAATAAAAAAAAACTATAATGGGCAAAGCTCAGAACTTACAACCCATTCCAAAGGAACGGGGGGGGGGGTCATATCCACCCCAGAGGCATAGTTATTGGACCTTTTGACCATGTTGAAAAAAAAATAGCTGTATCAATATTTTGGTCTTATGAGTTTGTGGAAAAAAGATATGTGAAAGGGAGGCTAGTTGTGCTTTAATCTTTTTAGTCTCTTAAAAGGGATGCTAGAACTTACAATTTTCGCTCAATTAAGCCCTCTCCCGATCTTCAAAGACCATTAGCTCGATGCCATCACTCCTGGGAAAATGAAAAAAAAAATTAAACACACATTCGTGACCTCCCTTCTGGCAAAACAAAACAAATTATTCCGTATTTTTGCATATTGAGGGCTTGAAACCTCTACATCAGGGTTTACTGCTGCATCGAATCTGAGGGTGTGATTTTCATTCAGATCCCTTGACATTTTGAGGTGTGTGAACCCCCTTTTCTTATAAATCAGGCAAATTTTCTGAGCCTTGTAGCTTTTGATGGGGTACATAAATTTGTTAACTTAATACATTTGATATATTTGTAATCTGCATAAAAAGCCAATTCTTTTGATGCATCTATTGTTATCAAAATTATGTTTTTTAGAGTTTTTGTTAATTAACTTCGATTATAAAATCTGATAAAATAACATATTTTCCCCTTTATAGTTTTTGAAAAACGCACTTTGCCCTCCCCCACTACTTTTTTAGTGAATTGGCGTCCCCGGTTACATTTTTGGTTTTACACTGAGTTTTCTCTGAGTCATTCTTTGAGCAATTGAACAAAGCAATTGGTGCCATAGCATTCACAGAGACTCCTAGAAAATTTTTCCAACAGGCACAGAAGCAATGCCAACCACAGGCCAACAAGCGATTCCACTGGGGCCCTAGCAACAAACTTCAACGGGGCCCCTAGCATCTAATTCTACCGGTGGCCCTAATGACCAATTCCACCCAGCAGATGCTTATTACGCAATGGGTTTTGTTTACTTTTGGCTGTTACGTATTAGGACTTCTTAGAACCCGCTAGTCAAGCATGGTATCCCCATTCGTAACTGAGGGGGGCACACATGTGGGTTCTTAAATAAGGTATGTGGATTTTTTTTTCTTCAGGATTTCATTTTTCTTTAGAATTTCATTTTTCTTTCAAGTTGTTTTTTGTTTCAAGGCGTTTTTCTCAAGGAACCTTTATATAACAAAGATTTTTTGTTCACAATAGGACTCGAAAGGGATTCCCCCTTAACAGAATGGAGTGCTAACCAGTTGGACTATGAAAGTCTTTTTAATATTTTGATTCGGCTCATAAATTATAAATGATAACCTACAGCACGCTCTCCTTGTTGGTGCATACTAGAATGATTAAATGAATTGCGTGTTCCAACATAGCTGCAATAATTGACATGCAGAGGGAAATTCGATTGCTAGAATTTAGTTACATTTTAAGTGGACCTGTTTGCTAAGTAATACAGACCAAACTATACAACTCCAGACCAAACCACAGAAATCAAGACCACCCCCTAGAAATCAAGAGATCAATATGTAGAAATCAAGGACAACCCCCTAGAAATCCTAACCAATAAATACAAATCTGGAAGAATTTTTGTAAATCATGAGCAATGCATGGAAATCCACAAAAATTCTTAAAAATCAGGGTCAACCCTAAAAATCAAGACCAAACCATAGACATCAAGACCGAGCCGTAAAAATCAAGAGAGCGACATGTAAAAATCCAGAACAGTCCTTAAAAATCAAAACCAGCGCATAAAAATCCAGACCCAACCGTAAAAAACCAAGATCAAACTCTAGAAATCATGGTCAACCTTTAAAAATCAAGACTAATCATTAGAAATTAAGGGGAACATCTAAAAATCAAGACAAATACATACAAGTCATGACCAGACCCTATAAATCCAGAAAAATTCATAGACAATGAAAATCAGACTGAAGAAATCAAGGCCAATCTCTACAATTCAAGATAAATCGGAAGAAATCAATAAATCGAAAGGCCAACCTCTAAAAATCAAGACCAATCCGAAGAAATCAAGAGGTCAATAGGCAGAAATCTATAACAACCCCATAGAAATCATAACTAACGCTTAGAAATTCAGGAAACTCTTAAAATCAAGAGATTAACATGTAGAAATCTAGAATAATCCATGACGAGTGCATAGAAATCCATACAAAACCGTAAAAATCAGGTCAAATTCTAGAAATCACGGTCAACCTTTAAAAATCATGAGAAATCTAAAGAAATCACGGGCAACGTCTAGAATTAAGACTAATAAATACAAGTCATGACCAGACCCTAGAAATCCATACCAATTCATAAAAATCAAGACCGATCCGAAGAAATCAAGGCCAATCTCCAAAAATCAAGACGATTCCGAAGAAATGAAGCGATCAAGAAGCCAGCATTTAAAAATCAAGACCCTTACCTTAGATCCTCCAGAGCCAGGGGTGGCGCATAGGGCGTCCAAAAACCTCGCCAGACATCTCGGAAGCTGAGACGTAGCCGTGACGTCCTCCCACTGTGGCTGAAAGACAACTCCGCATTACTCAGGTTTCGGTCGTACTGTCGTCGTAAGGTGTGTCTTGGTCGACTTTTTTTCACCTCCCCTCGGGGTGACACTCATACACTGTATTTGGGAGTTGATCCTCTGGCATACGGAGGACGTGTCCGAAATACGTCCTCCTCCTACATTTCAGAAGGTCACTAACTAATGGCTTTAGCCACATTGTATACATAATTCCTGCAAGCGTTTAAGGTAGTGTACATATCAGCCATTTTATCCTGAAATACAGAACACATATTTTAATAGTTGTTTAAAACATTCTTATCTGCAAAGGGCTACAAAGTAAAAATAAAAGGTTTTTCTTTCCCGCAACCTGTAAAACTAGGGACTTCTAAAACTAAAAAGGAAAGATGGGAGCAATCGTGTTTCGTTGCAAACCTTTAGATTTACCGAAATAGTCTTTAGAGCCAAAGACCTTGTCATCGTGCTGAATATCAAACTTCATCTTCGGGTTCCTGAATTTAATGTAGATATTTCTCACGACTGAAGTTTTCCAAGTTGAATAATGGAGTTTTTATCATATTCCACATTTCAAGAGGTCATCCATTGGGACATTTCTAACTTAAAGTTCGTTCCCACAAACTGTTCGATTTTTGTTTGTCTTAAGCTTAAACCATTTTGCGACTTCGTTTTTTTCTCATGTTTTGTTTTAATACAGTTCTTTCCAAATTTTAGAAAATCATTTTTTTGAAAACTTTTTTCTAGAAATTTCTTATATTTTGGAAAAAATTAAATTAATTTTTGTTGGTTTTAAGTGACAGGGTGGTCTTACTCGTTGATAAAAAAGATATTTGTAAATAATTCTATCAGTTTTGCTTCTTAAAAGTTAATATTTGTCTGACAATGTTAAACACATAACAGAGTTTTGTGTAGTTTTGGAGTGAAAAGAGAACATAGCACAAATAGACTAAAAATCTATATAGTTTTTAGTTTTCTATGGAGTTGAGGCTATCATGACTTAATTCTGTTACACCCTTAAATATAAACGAATATTGATCCACTATTTTCTTTTAAATGTTTTATTCTATCATATTTTGTTGTAATTGCTTGTTTTATTTAAGTGATTGCATTTCGAGATCATTTATTATAAAAAAAAAATCTGATTGATTGAACAAAAGTAATGAAAAGGAGTTCAAAAGTCATTACAATCAGTTTTGTTTCTAATTAAGATTTCTTTGATTTTGAAATTTGAATTCAATCTTTTTGGTCTGATATAGATCAGCGTGAAAAAAAATAGAATTTTTTAGACGAAGAATTCATAAAAACGAAGTTATTTCCAAATTTTATTGTCCCAGTAAGTTCCTTGTGTTGCTGACCTAAAGATTCCTTAAATTTTCAACGCAATACCTTAGGGCAATCCTTAAATATCGCCTATGCGCAATTTTAACAACCTGGCAATTTTCCTCGTTAAGTTCTCCTTGCTGCTAAGCTCAAGATCAAACAGTTCGAGGTAACGAACAGTAAGTAAAGAGTGACTTAGCCCAATAGTAATCAAAATTCTAAAAAAAGGAATTTTGATAACAATTAATATATCAAAGGAATTGGCTGTTTTTGATGATTCCAAATATACCTATATGTTTAAAAAATACCTTAATTTGTTGATAAAAAGTACCTTAATCTTTAATACCTTAATCTATTCTTAGAAATTGCAAAGACTCAATTCTGACAGCCTTGCGAGATAACCGATAGGTTTTTAGAATTTTTTCTTGTCCTCGGTAAGCTCCCCTTTCTGATCAAAAGATTTGGCTTTTAATGCTGATTCCAAATCTAAAAATTACTTCAACCCTTAATACATTACATAAAAAAACTGATTTTTTTAGCTGAAAGTAAGGAGCGACATTAAAACTTAAAACGAACAGAAATTATTCCGTATATGAAATGGGTTGTCCCCTCCGCAATCCCTCGCTCTTTACGCTAAAGCTTTTAATTGTTTTAAAAAGTAGAATTGTGGCAAAGAGTCAAACTTTAGCGTAAAGAGCGAGGGATTGCGGAGGGGACAACCCATTTCATATGCGGAGTAATTTCTGTTCGTTTTAAGTTTTAATGTCGCTCCTTACTTTCAGCTAAAAAAATCAGTTTTTTTTATGTAATTTCTGAACGTTTTTGAATTAATGCATGTTTGGTTTTGGCTCTCCGCACATAAATTATCAAAATGAAATTCGTAGATTAATTCTTTTTTGGCTAAATGGCTTTCTCTTAGTTTTGATCAGACGATTTTGAGAAATAAGGGGTGGAGAAGGAGGTCTAATTGCCCTCCAATTTTTTGGTTACTTAAAAAGGCAACTAGAACTTTCAATTTTTAACGAATGTTTTTATTAGTAAAAAATATACGTAACTTAAGAATTAACTTGCGCAACAAACTTTCATAATCTTATATTTTATTATGTATACGAGGGGGTTTGTCCCTCGTTGGTACCTCGCTCTTTACACTAAATCGTAAGTTTTGTCCCAATTCTTTAAGAATGACCCCTGAATCAGAAAGGCCGGAGAATAAATAGTTGAAATTACTAAAAATACTTTAGCATAAAGAGCGAGGTATTTATCTCCTCCTAAATACCTCGCTCTTTAAGCTAAAGCGTTTTTAGAACCCCTCATATGCGTAATAATCTCTGTTTGTTTTAAGTTTCAATGCTACTCCTTCCTTTAATTTGAAAAAAACTTTTCATGTTTGTTTTTCATTGTTTTCTTATAGTAATGCTAGAAAATCCTGCGCCCTTTTCATTGAATTTTTATTCCCCCATGACAGATTCCTCCAAGGAAAGATCCTCCAACATAGCCCCCTCCCCTCAGCCCCACCCCCAAACAAAATAAAATCCCCCTGAAAACGTCTGTACACTTCCCAATAACCATTACTATATGTAAACACTGGTCAAAGTTTGTAACTTGCAGCCCCTCCCCCAGGGATTGTGGGGGAGTAAGTCATCCCCAAAGACATAGTTATTATAGTTTTCGACTATGCTGAACAAAATGGCTATCTCAAAATTTTGATTCGTTGACTTTGGGAAAAAATGAGCGTGGGAGGGGGCCTAGATGCCCTCCAATTTTTTTGGTCACTTAAAAAGAGCACTAGAACTTTTCATTTCCGTTAGAATGAGCCCTCTTGCAATATTCTAGGACCACTTGGTCGATACAATGACCCCTGGGAAAAAGAAAAAAAAAACAAACAAATAAACACGCACCCGTGATTTGTCTTCTGGCAAAAAATACATAATTCCACATTTTTGTAGATAGGAGCTTGAAACTTCTACAGTAGGGTTCTCTGATACGCTGAATCTGATGGTGTCATTTTCGCTAAGACTCTACGACTTTTAGGGTGTGTTTGCCCCTATTTTCTTAAATGAGGCAAATTTTCTCAGGCTCGTAACTTTTGATGGGTAAGACTAAACTTGATGAAACTTATATACTTAAAATCAGCATTAAAATGCGAATCTTTTGATGTAGCTATTGATATCAAAATTCAATTTTTAGAGTTTTGGTTACTATTGAGCCGGGTCGCTCCTTACTACAGTTCGTTACCACGAACTGTTTGATTAGTCCATTCCTTAGATATTGCAAATACATACACAATTTTAATATAATGTTTGTTTAAATTTTCCTGTGAGTTTTTTTGAAGGTATAAATTATTTTTGTCATGAGATGCTAATGCTAGCTCCGGCTATTGTAGTGAATAAATATATTCTATTCTATACATGGTTTTGATAAACTTACGAGATGATTCATAGCTTCCAAGAAGAGTTTAAGAACAGTAAATCAAAACAGAACAAGAGCCGCTACTAATACTATGAAAAGAAACCAGTCTCATAAAATATCCTAGCCTGATCCAGCTATATATTGGACTTTAAAATTTCTCGATTCACAATGTTTATTGTGTTAGCTTGAAGAGTTGACAGTGTATTGCTTTTGATTATTAATAAACTGGCTACATCCATAAAATACGTTACGGGGTGACACAGGGCGTATCATAAGAAACTTTATGGGGTGGTACGAAGGGTTAAAAAAGAAATTCAACTGGCTTATCAGCTTTTTATTCATTTATGGCGTACCTTTAGGTATTCAAAACATTTATTAGTTAAAATTTAGTTAAAAACAGATCTAAAAAATAAAGACATTCGACTAGTTTAAATTTTATATTATTTTTCAGTCATAATAGATCATAATACTTTTCTTATATTCTAGGAGTTATTTACTAGTTAGTGTTTATAACAAAACGTATTGTAAAAAAGGTATTATAAAAAGAATAGATAAAAATATGTGTTATAAAAATAGATACTATAGATATGAAAACAAAAGATAAAGATTTGGATTGGAGGTCTACAGTCAGCATTTATACCTTAAGGTAATTAAAACATGTATTAGATGTAGTTTAGTGGTAACTTGTTAGCCTATTTTAGGAGCTAATTAAAACTGTTATAGTTATTGCTTGATAAAAATTCATAAAGAAGATAGATATTCAACTAGTTTTCGATTACTTTATTCACGGATTGCCTGAGCTAAGTGATTCAAAACATTAATTAGTTAACATTTATTAGAAACCTATTATATAAAAGAGATACTCGACTAATTTACAACTTCTTTATTTATTCAGGCGTATCCTGGCATTCATTTAAAACATTTACTAGTTAATTACAAACTTTGTTATATACAAAATACATCCAACTAGTTCACGATGTCTTCCATCTAATCTTAACGGTATTCAGCATTCAAAGCCCGACCAATGACGAGTCTTCGGATCTCACTCGTGCCAGCTCCAATCTCGTACAGTTTAGCATCACGAAGGTATCGACCCGTCGGGTAGTCATTTATGTATCCATTGCCACCTAGATAGAATAGAAAGGAACAACTTATTATTATTTTTTATCATTTAATAAGGCTCTTATTCACACTGAACAAACAAATAGCCAACATTAGAAATCAGAATAAAAATGTTTAAGTTAGATAGCCTTTATAAAATCCCGATATTTACGTCGTTATTTATTAGCAGAAAAAATAACCGTAAGAAAACTCGGCTGAACCTCACTCAGATTGTTGTGACACTTACAAAAACACTAAAAAAAGCAGCTTCCTCTCAAAACCACCCTCTGAAAAAGATATTAATCGAGAAAAAATGAGAAATTACTAGTCGCTAAGAGATAATTTTAGAAAAAAGAATACACCAGAAAATTCAATATCTATAATTTATATGGTAAGCTATAAGGTAAATTATTAGAAGGTAAAATTATTAGAGTAAATAACGTAAAACAATTAAATAATAAACACAAATAAGCAAAGCGAAATTTTCAGGGACAGTTTAGCGTAAAATAAAGTTTCAAGGAATTGGCGCTCCGTAAATGGCAGAAAATCATGCCGTTTCGGGTAGCTTCAGGGGAACCTTAAGCTTAACTGTAAATACTGCCTTATTCATTCAACTAGGACTTACTTGACTGGCTATAGACTCTTACTTGGACTATAAAACAAGTTAAGCAAGTTCAAGCTAAAATGGATTGTAATATTAATTTTCGGAGTGTTCTATTCATAGTTTTAGTTTTATTTTATTTTTCTCTCCACTACCGTAAGTTTAATATCGTTTGGCCAAAATCCTAGCATTCAACATGTGGCTATGTTTCTTAGATTTACTCTAAACGTTATCCTTTTTATTCGTTGTTTCAACCCAATGTCTTCCCAGCTCCCAAAAATAGAAAGAAATCAAGAGTGTTATCTTCTTTATTCGTTGTTTGAACCCATTGTTTTCCCAGTTCCTAATAATAGAAAGAAATCAAGAGCGTTATCCTCTTTATTCGTTGTTTGATCCCATTGTTTTCCCGGTTCCTAATAATAGAAAGAATTCAAAAGAGCGTTATTCTCTTTATTCGTTGTTTGAACAGATGCTTTAATCGGCCAAGGGGTCTTACTAGACAATTCTATCATTTATGTTAATAATAACCATTGTCTCCCCAGTTCCTAGTAATAGAAAGAAATCAAGAGCGTCATTCTCTATATTCGTTGTTTGACCCCATTGTCTACCCAGTTCCTAATAATTGAAAGAAATCAAGAGCGTTATCGTCTTTATTCGTTGTTTGAACAGATGCTTTAATTGGCCAAAGGGTCTTACTAGACAATTTTGTCATTTATATTAATAATAACCATTGTCTTCCCAGTTCCTAATAATAGAAAGAAACCAAGAGCGTTATTCTCTTTATTCGTTGTTTGAACCCATTGCCTACCCTGTTCCTAATAATTGAAAGAAATCAAGAGTGTTATTCTCTTTATTCCTTGTTTGAACCCATTGCCTATCCAGTTCCTAGTAATAGAAAGAAATCAAGAGCGTTATTCTCTTTATTCGTTGTTTGAACAGATGCTTTAATCGGCCAAGGGGCTTACTAGACAATTTTGTCATTTATATTAATAATAACCATTGTCTTTCGAGTTCCTAATAATAGAAAGAAATCAAGAACGTCATTCTCTATATTTGTTGTTTGAACCCATTGTCTACCCAGTTCCTAATAATAGAAAGAAATCAAGAGCGTTATTCTCTTTATTGGTTGTTTGAACAGATGCTTTATTCGGCCAAGGGGTCTTACTAGACAATTCTGTCATTTATATTAATAATAACCATTGTCTTCCCAGTTCCTAATAATAGAAAGAAATCAAGAGCGTTATTCTTTTTATTCGTTGTTTTAACCCATTGTCTTCCCAGTTCCTAATAATAGAAAGAAATCAAGAGCGTTACTCTCTTTATTCGTTGTTTGAACCCATTGCCTACCCAGTTCCTAATAATAGAAAGAAATCAAGAGCGTTATTCTCTTTATTCGTTGTTTGAACAGATGCTTTATTCGGCCAAGGGGTCTTACTAGACAATTTTGTCATTTATATTAATAATAACCATTGTCTTCCCAGTTCCTAATAATAGAAAGAAATCAAGAGCGTTATTCTCTTTATTCGTTGTTTTAACTCATTGTCTTCTCAGTTCCTAATAATAGAAAGAAATCAGGAGCGTTGTTCTCTTTATTCGTTGTTTGAACCTATTGCCTACCCAGTTCCTAATAATAGAAAGAAATCAAGAGCGTTATTCTCTTTATTCGTTGTTTGAACAGATGCTTTATTCGGCCAAGGGGTCTTACTAGACAATTTTGTCATTTATATTAATAATAACCATTGTCTTCCCAGTTCCTAATAATAGAAAGAAATCAAGAGCGTTATTCTCTTTATTCGTCGTTTTAACCCATTGTCTTCCCAGTTCCTAATAATAGAAAGAAATCAAGAGCGTTATCCTCTTTATTCATTGTTTGAACCCATTGCCTACCCAGTTCCTAATAACAGAAAGAAATCAAAAGCCTTATCCTCTTTATTCGTTGTTTGAGCCCATTGTCTTTCCAATTCCTAATAATAGAAACGAAGTTATGAACTTTAAGAAGGAAATTGCATTTTTCGAATAGCAAAAAGAAGTAAGCAGGAGAAATCCAACAGTAAAAGGAGAAAAGAGTTTACTTTTGTTGTACTGTCCTGGATGAACAAGACGTCCAAGAATAGTTCTAGAGTCCAAACTTGGGTCTGGAAAGTTGTCATCAAATACCAACTACCGGACACTGCCTATATCGTCATTACTCACTTCCCATGCTCTTGGAAGAATTTTGTATTAGGTTAGAGGGATTGCCAGAAATGATTCTGCAGCTAAATTAGGGTCTTATAATGTGTCTTTAAGCCACTACCAAGACTCCTCTACTTCTGATGTTTGGAAAAGGCTGGGTTCAAAATTTATAAAGAAAGCCTATCTCAGAATAGAGATCGAGTCGCAGGAAGGGTCTTGCCCTTGCCCTTCCTAGTCGTAGAAAGGATCAACAATCCAAAATCAGAGGAATTTCCCTAAGTTAAGAAAAAAAAATATTTACAGAGTAGAAAGATCTTTCTTAAAAAAAATTTTTACCGTTAGGGACTTTACAATATGGGTGAGGTTGGACATAGGAGCTTGAAAGCTCATCATGGGACCCAATTTGATCCGTTCACAGATGTTTCATTCACCTAGCAAAAGAGCTTACCGAGTTGGCAAAAAGCCAATCTCCTGCACTTTCAACAACAAACTTATGAACACAAAAAGGAACAATGGCTTACCTAAACATTGAATAGCATCAAGTGCTACTTGGGTTGCTTTTTCCGCACAGTAGAGAATGACACCGGCACAATCTTTATTATTAAAATGTCCCTTATCACAAGCTTTAGCCACATTGTACAGATAATTCCTGCAAGCGTTTAAGGTAGTGTACATATCAGCCATTTTAGCCTGAAATATAAACACAAATTTAATAGCTGTTTAAATATTATTATCTTCAAAAGGGCTACAAAGTAAAAATAAAAGGTCTTTCTTTCCCGCATCCTTTAAAACTACGGATTTTTAAAACTAAAAAGGAAAGATGGGAGCCATCACATGTTTCGTTGCCAACCTTTAACGTTACCGAGCCAGTCTTTAGAGCCAAAGACCTTGATAGCGAGTCTTTTACTTGCCGACACCGTTTTGGTGAATATCTCATAAATATTCAAACTACCTCAAAATTAGCATAATATTAAGCAGAGAGTAACAAAGCTGTATACTATGGCTTCACTGGAAAAATTGTAACTTTTGGAAAAAATAACTGAAGAAAAGGAAAGAAAAGACGAAACTCGTTTTTAGAAATAGGTGAATTAAACAGTGGAGTCGTTTGACGAACTGGGAAAGGATATGGATCAAGAACCAATAAATCTTTTGCGAATTACCGAGAAGAATTTTAATATTCAAAGGATTTAGGGGATAACAAAATATAAGGATAGTGGCAACGGTGATCGAACCCGGAACGCAGACACACTGGTTTATATTTGTTTATTCTCTTAATTCTCTTGTAAATAATACAAGCAAAGAAGACGTATGGAATAAACATTCAGACCTCGAAGCCTGCACGTTCAACCTCACTATTTCAGTCTTTAAAAACTGTCAAGAGGATGAAAAAATATCTTTCTACTTCATTTTGATACAGGTAGACGCTGATGTTTCTCACAAATTTATCCTCAAAAGTATTCTGTTCATATTCCCAGATACTTAGAGAAGAATTAAGTCAAAAATAAAATCAAGTATTTTAATTTTGAAGCTAAAATACAACTTCGACGATCCTAATATACTAGTTTGCTAGGGTTAATTGCTTCCGATTCGTTTTGATCTATCGACATATTTCGTTGCCAACCTTGAAATTTACCAAATGAGTCTTTAGAGCTGAAAATCATGAGATTGTATAGTTTGCTCATCAAAGCCGTTTTGGTGAACATCTAATAAATATCTTGTCGTTTTTATCATTGAGAGACATAATAATGTCACAAAGATAAATCATCTTTAAAACTGTCTGGATAATTTCTGCCTTATCAGAAAAGAATACCTTCCATGACTGATGGATCACCCTTTCATCCGAAATACCAATAAAAGTGTCAAAACGTTTTCTTTTCTTTTTTTTCCACTACTATTACCTAAAATTATTTTTGTCCAAAAGAAAATTATTGGTAGTACATGAAAACTTCTGTCTCGAATATATAAAGTGTTTTCTATGAGCCTTGAGCTACTTATTTCTGTTTTTAGTATCAAAGTGCAACTACTTAATATATAATATTAAGTAAAAGCTTATCAAAGTTCCTTCTGTTACTTAATTTAACTTATTCCTAGCCTTAGTGACTTAGTCTTCTTAAAATTAATTTTCAAACCTATTCTAGCACCCTGAACTCGCAAAACCTCTAGAAACTCATTCATTTTGCTCACACTTTCATCTAATATGCTTAAACCATCAGCATAATCTAATCTAAGTCCAGGAGAGTTTTTCCTCCCCATTTGATTCCGTGTTCTCCAATTGCTTTTCTTGTGCTCCTTAAGATTAAGTCCATCAAAATGATTTATATACAGGGGGATAGAACACAACCCTGCTCACCTCCTGATTTAGTACAAAACTAGTTGCTAACCTCATTTCCTACCTTAACCTTACCAGTATTATTCTCGTACATCGCACAAATCACTTTAATGTATTTGTCTGGTACACCATATAAGGATAAAACCTTTGCTGACGCTTTTCTATCAACAGAATCGAACACTCGACACCATAATAGAACAATACAAATTACAACTAAAACTTGATTTATCATTTTTTTTAAATTGGTGTAATTACCCCAATACAAAGATTATCAGGCACAACCTCTGAACAAAACATCATCCGAAATAACAAAGCTAAATGCTCAAATAACAAGGCACTACCCAATTCCAAATGTCACACACAAAGCCCATCGTATCCAGACGATGATTTTTTCTTCAGTTTTCTTACTATGTCTTTGATCATACCAGACGAGACAACAACTCTGACCGTTTTCGGCTTTGTCTGTAAAATACTTTCAATCTCTTTATCAAATTCAACTTCAGCGTTACTATCAGGGCTCTTTGATTGCTCAGAAAAATGACTAGCCCCACTCACATACCGGAATAACTCAAGAGCTCGGAACACTAGAAGGACTAGGACGTAGCTTCCACATGAAACTGGGATTTTCAGACATTTTCGGGATTTCGGCCATGTGCAGACTTAGTTCACGGTTGAATTTGAGCTTGCAAAATATACGAACCGAATTGACAGCACCGGATCTCGGCTTGCCACGCCCGTTCCAGATTCTCAGCCAAAACTTCGAGCCAGAGCACACTTTTTGAAGTAGAGGGTTTGAAGACCAACCGAATTTTTCGGTTTTTACTCTAATACTCTTAACAGCCACTGCCACGGACTCAAAACATGAATAATCTCTGCACAATAGATGTTTAATTGAAGACGGATCTCTGGCTCGCTAAAACTTGAATTTACCTGGAGGAGGTGAAATGGTATTCTTATCTTATCAAGGATCTCGTCACTAACTCACTGAAACAGCGAGGGATCTGTTTTTTTCAAACATATTTTGGTTTCGCCATTTATGAACTACGGAAATGGGAAAGTGTTCGCTATAAAAACCTTCCGAATTAACTTTCATTTCATAATTAGCGCTGCCGGAATATAGCAAGTGATCCAAGTTTGTCACAGTATTACTAGTAGAAATGTACGAATACAGTTTGTCTTTTCGCAGAAGGGTAAAAGATTCCAGTAACATACTTTTGATGAGTTGCGCGCGAGAACAATTTTCATCCGCCAAATTACAGTTAAAGTCCCCAATTATTAGACAGCGAGACTTCTTCCGAGTAGACTGCTTGAAACACTTAGCGAGAAGTCAAACTGCAGTATGAGAACTTCTTTCAGAAGACTGATCTCCGTAATGTGTAGGCAAATAGACGTTAATCAAGGCGAGATTGCTCATCTGAATACTAATAAAGCAATCCGCCCTCTTTATACTTGTGGCTGGACGTTGGCAG
Source organism: Artemia franciscana (assembly GCF_032884065.1). Lineage (NCBI taxonomy): Eukaryota > Metazoa > Arthropoda > Branchiopoda > Anostraca > Artemiidae > Artemia > Artemia franciscana. The sequence goes on from NC_088877.1 coordinate 3,503,598, forward strand.
ATAATCCCTATACCTCTAGAAGGGCGGCCGCGCACTTTTCGTCGGGTAGCTGGGGAACTGAATAATAACCCATTCAACATATTCAGAAGACTAAGCTTGTCCTGGGATGAAAAATGTTCTTGTAGAGACAAAACATACGATTTCTTTCACACTTCTTCTAGTAGCGGTAGCTTCTCTGGAACTTTACCATTTAAATTCCACGAACAAATCGAGACTTCAGTTTCACTGGCCATCACGAGCTATTGGTGTTCGTCCGCTGTATTTTTTATTTTCAGGGCAACAGACGGAGTAACAATGATGCCTATCTGCCTTGCATACGGCACATCTTATTTTCTTTTGACAAGGAGAAGCCTTCGGAATATCATGCCCCTTCTCCCCACAATGGGAGCAAACTTTAGAGTTTGGACAATTCTTTGCCAGATGACCATCAGCTTGTTGACATTGATATCATCCACACGGAATAATACGATATAATTCGATTGGGAGCCTTTCGTACCCCAGCTTAGGGGGATTTGTTAAGGCACAGCGTAAGTCCGTGTCCGAAGAGAAATATAGCTTAAAAGCTCAGTTTATCCCACAGCGTTCGCCTTTCTGACAATTCTTCACTAAACCTGTGAGCGAGGCTTCGAATTACTCGGGAACGCGTTTAACGGTGCCCATAAATTCTTTGGCCTTCACCTTGACTGACATATTCGCGTCAACGTTTTTCAGCGACCCTGAAATCTTTTCAGCTTTATTTGAGCAGTTAACTAGGACACGAAGCTCAGACTTTCCTCGGCAGATCTCAATATCACCGGATTGTTCCAGGCCAACCACCAATTCGATTACATTTTTACGTGTTTCGTGAGATGATAAGGCTTTCGGTGGATTTTTTACTATTACGACATATGACGGGGGAGCAGGCACAGGCTTCTCATTAATAGAAAGGGATAGGCTGAGCAGTCACGCAATGCACAAAATTGTCCAACTTTCGGCATATTTGGTTAACCGCAGAAGTAATGCAAGCTCCAACTAACTCAGATACCGCTGGGACTCCTTGTGGGTCATAAATGAGAAACTTTGGTACCTGCTGCTTTTCCTTACTATACTTGTGCAGCAATTTGCCAATATCCATGGCATTATCTTCATCGTTTACATGCTTGATACATCGCTCGTCGGGTACTACCTGCTCATACAATGTCTTTTTGGCAACAATAATATCATCGTGACAGAAAAATTCGCAACACGATTTCACCTTGTCAAATTTCACTCTAACTTTCACAGATCGTTCAACGAAATTCAAAATAGGACTGTGTAAGAATCTAATTGACATTCCACTGACGCAGAGCCCGGCCTCGGGGCAAACAATATCTTTTGTCTGAGATGTGCACTCGTTAGAAATGGTTTAATAATGTTCATAAGATATCTGGTTTCATATGTTTTCACTTTGAAACGATACTGTGGAAGGGTATCAAATAATATGGAAGGGTATCAAAAACTTTAATGGTTTGGACGTTTGTTGTTAGAGTATAATACATTTCTTCTGCAACCTCCCTTATCAAGAGTGTCTTCAAGAGCCAGATATGCTATTGGCCTGGCAAATCTCATTGATACTCAATTTTATATAAAGTCAGGTACGTAGACTGGCTTCATTAAGCCTTTCAGAAGCCAATAAAACACTACCTTCCCGTTCTAGGCTTTCAAGGCACAGTATTATAAATAATTGGAATGAATTAGTTTTGTAGATTCAAATAAATCCCTAGTTAATAATAAAATAAGTCTATAAAATCATCTAATCAGTAGTTATTAATTTAACTTGAATTCTGGGGATGGGGGCTCCACATTTTATTTTTATTTGGTCATTGTTTCAATCTTAATAGGTGTTTTTTTTTTTTTGTTACCATGGGGAGAGTTGAAGGACCATCTTTTTATTCCGCCACTTAGAGATAGTGGCATTTATTTTTATTGTTGAGTGTGTGACCCACACAGGAGTTCAACTCAATGTGAGTCATTAATTTGATAGTCTTGTGATATATTTTTTAGTGGATATTAAAGAGCTTGAACACTCAGAAATAGTACCGATTCAAAGAGTATCGCTTTTTTTTTACCTGTATTAGCTGAAATTCTCCAATTTTTTGTCCAAACTGTTTTCGCACATGAACATATTCAAAGGTAGTGTCACAGCACGCTTGCATAATTCTAAAATAAGATAAATAAACATAAACCGTAGACAATAAGCTTTAAAAAATATAGAGTCAAATGGCACATAAATGATGTAGTAATATCCACGCAAATAGGACCTAGTAGAACTAACGAGACTTAAACTAGCTAAGTAATAACTAACTATTAATTGAAAAATTACCCAGTTATTAACTATTTAATTACCAATTAACTGATTACGAGCAAACTACTTCAGTTTAAAGTAATAAAATTATCAATTCTGAAAATGCATGTTAAAAAAAACTAGCTCTGACGTGACAATTAGTGCACTTACAAATAAAGAACAATTTGACTAAGTAATTTACAGGAACGTACGCAGAAGAAAGAACCTTCAGCCTCCCCTCCCCCGCACACACACAAAAACATCAAGATTTTGATATTTTTAAGTGGTGATCTGAAATATGTTAAGCCGCCTTTTAATTAAATCGAGAAAAATATATGATTTAATTATTTCCACTGAAGACTGAAGGCTTGAAATAAGTTTGAACCAAGTCATTCAGTGCCCAAGAGGAAAAATTACAAAAAAGCAAACAACTATTTAAGCACATACAAATATGCAAACTTTTTATGTTACTTCTTCAAGCTGCCTTTTCATGTTACTTTCTTATGCAGCCTCATTATGCTGCTTTTTCATACTTTTTTGGTACTTGTATGATAGACACCCTACTGCTCAAGTTGTTCGTTCATTGGCGAATTATAGAACCGGCTGTTTTTTTTTTTTTTTTTTTTTTTTTTTTTTTTTTTTTTTTTTTTTTTTTTTTTTTTTTTTTTTTTTTTTTTTTTTTTTTTTTCAGCTTAGCATGAGACAAGACAAAAAGAAGTGAAGGAATAGATGGAAACTATATGATTTGGGCTGTATATTTGCACGTAAGGGGGGGGGTAAATTATTTGGACAGTGTGAAGTGAGAAAACAATTCTGAACACATAATATGCAGAATTAGTGTACCTAACACATTAGGTATGTAGACCCTCTATACCCCCCTCCCCCTAATGTGCTAACATACAGCCCAAATTTGTTTCTAAAGTTGTTGTTTTTTTATCTTACTTTGGTATATTTCAGTAGGATTGAGCGTCAGAGATACATATTAGAAGAATATTAGGTAGGGCGTCTATCATACAAGTAGCCTACCTTTTTTAATGCTGTTTTTATCAATGCTACTTTTATAGTTTTCAATATAACAGTTAAAGCAAATAAATAATCAAAACTCAATCCAGAGGATTTCCAACAAGTCTATATCAAAAAAAAATTCCGATGTTGAGATAAAACATAATCTTCATCAACTTGTAAAAGGGTGTTTTCTCTCGCAATTTGGCAACATGTAGCAAAAGGAGAGAAACCTCCTTAAAGTGATATGGGTGGATCTAGTTTTAGAAGTTAGTTATTTGCAATACAGTTGACCTTTAATCAAGAGGCTGAAGTTGGCCTTTGGTAGTGTTACATCCAAACTCGCCATTCCTATTCTGGATTCACCCAAGAAGTTCATGGTTCACCATATTTGGAAACAGTATTTGCATAAAGGAATTATTGAACAGAACAGAATGGACAGAATTATTGAACAGAGCAGAATGAACAGAAGGGAACAGAATTATGAACAGAATGATGAAGTTTCTTTGCGACCTTAATCCCTAGTAGAATATCACATACAAACTTTCTTAATTATAGATCAAAAACGTTAATCATGAAGTAATTACTCAAGCGAATTTTCAATAGATTTTTGACAAAAAAAATACTTAGTTTTACCCTAATCTAACTTGATAGCTCTTTAGGAAGTCCGTTGGGAGTTTTATTCCTATCTAAAAGCTTATGTATGCAAGGGTTTGGTTTAGACAACTTTTTTTCAGAAACTTAGCAAGAAACGAATCTAGGTCACGCAATATAACTATGCACCTATTATCCGACAGTATATATTAATATCTCACCTTCACCGTCAGGTCAAATCCCATGGACAAACCCTGCTTCTTGGATTGATTATTTATTATGTGCATGTTTGATTTTAATAAAGAATTTTACTGTAACAACGAAGCTACGTACCCTAATGTTCTAACTACAGTGATACTATTCACTGCCTCTTGTATAAAAACATTTATGCCTTTCATAAACTAAATATTCGTGGAACGCCTTCTATTAAAAATCGCCCTTTCTTTTCCACTGTTTATCATATTCTGTAAGTACAAGTATTAAGTACTTCTCTAAAAATCTACTTAAGTAATAAGTACTTTTATAAAAGTGCTTAAGTAATCAAGTATTTCGATTTTACTTCAGTATTTAAGTACTCAAGTACTAATGTTTTACTTACAGTAAATAACACGCAAAACACTTCTTTAATATCCATTTCCTTTCCAAGTAGACAAGATAAGCAAGATTCTGACAAGAAATAGACCGCTTTTCAGAAAAACCGACAATTTTCTTGAAAAAAATCAACTGGTTTCACGAAAAAACGAATTTTACTTCATTTAAGATATAAAAAAAGAATTTACAAAGAACATTCGTTACATTATAACTTAACTTAATTTCTTACTTGCTCCTTGAAACAGCGGAATCCTCTCCGAGTATGTTTCTTTTTGGAGTAAAAATTTCACCACCCACCGAAAAAAGTCATTCTGCAGGCGCAGAAGAAGGAATGACACAGTTGTGCTTGCTGAAAACTTTCATTACCCAATGGTACACTTTAAGCACAGATAGTTCCTTTCGCCTCTCATTCAATTGTGACAAAACCTCTGCCCGTGAAACCGTGGGTTTCACGGCCACGGTTGCCAGAATTATCACGAATTGTTTCTTCATCAGTCAAGATCAAAGTATTCATCTCCAGACAAAATGCTACCTTTATCAGCCTCGTCAGTACTTCTGAAATCTTCGACCTTTTTTGCTTCGTCCACTAATAGTTCAACTGCTACATCCTTCTGGTTATCAGAAAACCTCTTCAATTTGAAGAAAGGATGACTTGCAGTGACAATAACATAGTTTCTTGCATGAAGAACTCTCTCGTCCAGGATCATGGGGAATCTTTTTTCGAGACTCACAAGTAGAGCATATACCAAAGGCTGGCTGACTACAGGCAATCTTTCAGCTTTTTGAGCTTCCTTTCAAGCGATTTGATTGTAGGATAAATAGTACCAAAATAGCATTTTTCCTCCCCCTGAAGAATGTCCAATGCCACTGCAACTGGCTCCATAATTTTCATGTATTCTTCAAGAATTTCAACATCAGGAGATGGGTTTTTGCAAAGCATCACATACGTCAGCAAGCTGTCCAATTTTGTGACAATCTATCAAAGTTTTGACACTGCCATACGTCGAGTTCCAATTGGTTACCACAGGTCTTATAAGCCGTTTGTCATATACCTGTTTCACAGTATCAGCAGCTTTTGAACTCTTATTCACTGCATCCAAGAGAGCAATACACTTTGGAAAAGCGGCGTGGTACTGCCTCTTATATGCAACAACACAGAGGGCAAGAAGGTTAAGTGTGTTGTTGACACACCTGAAGTGTGGAGGAAGTTGGAAATACTCAGGGTTGTCATGAGAATCAAATATCTCTCCAACGTTTGTAAAAGAGAATGAGCCATTCTGGCCTGCTTCATCTTCACTTTCTTCATCACTGACTTGAACACGTTCATCAGAAACCATCGGATATTCCCTGAATGCCTTACTAAAGTTAGAGGCGTTATCGGTCAAAACCCCTCGTACCTTTCTATCAACTGCAATGTTGTACCTGGCAAATACGCCATTATGTTGTTCAGCAATTCTGTCATAAGTGAGCCCTTGAACCGGGAACAAGCAAGGGCATAAGATTTCCATTTCAAATGCTTGTTGAGCAAGTGTGCAGTCATTCCCAAGTAGCTTTTGTTGTTGGCAGACCAAATGTCTGCTGTCAACGACATTTTGCTTCAATTGTCGCAGCTAAAGCTTTTCTTCCTGGAACCTTTGCATAAGGTGCAAGACCTGTTATCAGATTTTTGAACGACGGCTTCTCAACAGTGTACAGGGGTCGCATCTCATCCACAATATAGTCCAGTACCAAAGAATTCACTTTTGACTGTGTCAGTTTCAACAGTCTTACAGTAAAGAAATCTCCCTTAACATGACGCATTGGCTCTGCATCATGCCAGTATTATTTTTCTGTGCCATGAAGAAAGTACTTGAGTACTTAAGCACCCTCAAGTACTTCAATTTTTACTTAAGTATAAGTATTAAGTACATTAGCAATTCTTTACTTATGTAGAGTACAAGTACTCAGATATTTTACTTAAGTAATTACTTAAGTACTTTTACTCAAGTATTTCCTACACTGGTCCTATGTATGCTTTACTTTTCTACCTTTTTTTACTTTTGGGTTTATTTTTCTAGATTCGAATCAAATCCTGCATATAGACAAGGCGAGGGTAAGGGATCCTTTCATGAAAACCTTCGAAGGCCTGGAGGTTTTTTAAACCTTTCCTTCAATATATGACCTTGTTTTTCAACCTTTTTTACTGTGGGGTTTCTTTATCTAGATTGTACTCAAATCGTGCATATAGACAGGGCGAGGGAAAGGGCCTCTTTAATGAAAACTATGAAGGCTTGGAAATTTTTAAACCTTTCCTTCAATTTATGACCTTGTTTATCTACCTTTTTTACTGTGGGGTTTTATTAATCCGTATTTTAATCAAATCGTGCATATAGACAGGGGGAGGGAAATATCCTCTTTTCATGAAAAACTTCGAAGGCCTGGAGGTTTTTACAACCTTTCCTTCAATAGAAAACCTTGTTTTACTACCCTTTTTTTTACTGTTAGGTTTATTTTTCTAGATTCTAATCAAATCATACATATAGACAGGGCGAGGGAAAGGGATTCTTTTCATGAAAAACTTTGAAGGCCTGGAGGTTTTTCAACCTTTCCTTTAATAGATGACCTTGTTTTTTGTACTTTTATTTACTTGGGTTTATTTTTCTAGATTCTAACCAAATCATGCATAAGGACAGGGCGAGGGAAAGGACCTCTTTTCATGAAAAACATCGAAGGCCTGGAGGTTTTTACAGCCTTTCCTTTAATAGATGACCTTGTTTTTTTTACTTTTTTTTTACTTGGGTTTATTTTTCTAGATTCTAACCAAATCGTGCATAAAGAAAGGGCGAGGGAAAGGGCCTCTATTACTGAAAAACTTCGAGGGCCTGGAGGTTTTTACAACCTTTTCTTCAATAGATGACCTTGTTTTTCTACCTTTTTTTTACTGTTAGGTTTATTTTTCTAGATTCTGATCAAATCATACATATAGACAGGGCGAGGGAAAGGGATCCTTTCACGAAAAACTTTGAAGGCCTGGAGGTTTTTACAACCTTTCCTTTAATAGATGAGCTTGTTTTTTTACTTTTATTTACTTGGGTTTATATTTCTAGATTTTAATCAAATCTTGCAGAAGGACAGGGCGAGGGAGAGGACCTCTTTTCATGAAAACCTGGCGGTTTTTCCAACCTTTCCTTTAATAGATGACCTTGTTTTTTTTACCTTTTTTTTACTTGTTTTTTTTTTTCTAGATTCTAAACAAATCGTACATAAAGACAGTGCGAGGGAAAGGGCCTATATTAATGAAAAACTTCGAAGGCCTGGAGGTTTTTACAACCTTTCCTTCAACATATGACCTTGTTTTTCTACTTTTTTTACTGTGGGATTTCTTTATCTAGATTTTAATCAAATCGTGCATATAGACAGCGCAAGGGAAAGGGCCTCTTTTCACGAAAAACTTCGAAGGCCTGGAGACTTTTACAACCTTTCCTTCAATATATGACCTTGTTTTTCTACCTTTTTTTACTGTTGGGTTTATTTTTCTAGATTCTAATCAAATCGTGCATATAGACAGGGGGAGGAAAAAGGATTCTTTTCATGAAAAACTTCGAAAGCCTGGAGGTTTTTACAACCTTTCCTTCAAAATATGACATTGTTTTTGTACCTTTTTTACTATTGGGTTTATTTTTCTAGATTCTAATCAAATCATGCATATAGACAGAGCGAGGGATAGGGACTCTTTTCATGAAAAATTTCAACGCATGAAGGCTTTTACAACCTTTCCTTCAATATATGACCTTGTTTTCCTACGTCCTTTTACTGTGGGGTTTATTTTTCTAGAGTCTAATCAAATCGTGCATATAGACAGGGCGAGGGAAAGGGACTCTTTTCATGAAAACTTCCAACACCTGAAGGCTTTTACAACCTTTCCTTCAATATATGTCCTTGTTTTTCTACCTTTTTTACTGTGGGGTTAATTTTTCTAGATTCTAATCAAATCGTGCATATAGACAGGGCGAGGGAAAGGGATTCTTCTCATAAAAAACTTCTCAGGCCTGGAGGTATTTACAACCTTTCCTTTAATAGATGACCTTGTTTTTCTACACTTTTTTTAATTGCACCTCCTCTCGCCCAGTAAAATCTGAAGATTTCAGGCCTAAAAACACATTGGTTTTGATTGGTTAGCCCTCGTCCCCTGGAAAAATCCTCTGAAATAAAAAGGAAGACAAATAATGCACTTACCCCACAGGACCGGCAGCCAACACGAGTCGTTCCAAATCGAGGCCACTAAAGAGCACATAAATGCCCTTATTAACTTCTCCAAGCACATTTTTGGCTAAAAATAATTGAATCGAGTTAAAGTTGGAATATTAAATAATGAAAAAATATATTAATTGCATGACTGTTATTAAAGATCAGGCTTACAAAATCCGGATATGGGTGTGGGGTGTCCGTGTATTTTCTACCCGGGTATGTCCACGAACATACCCGTAAAATAGTAGAAGATAGAAAATAAAAGTAGATCAATTGATCAAGTTTGATGTTTCATGGTTTCGTCTTTTCTGCCGAAAGCTAAAGGATTTTGGTGACATGCACTAGTCTATATATATTTACACTAATTTCTTTAGAGTTTGGTGAGAGTTAAGGGCAATATTATAGAAATGAATATGACCAGAATATTTCCATACAAATACTTATAGTTCATTGATTCAGGAAACTAAATCTCATCAAAAACAGTAATTTTACAATAAAAACAGGAAACAGTAATTTTCAAAATTACTCGAGATGTGGATTGGACTTAAAAAATTTTGAAACCCTTATTGACTTCTAAATATGGACTTCCTTTATGAACTACGAATAAATTCCATCCTTAAGCCTTCAGCCCCATCTTATTGTGTTCCTCCAAATTTGGTGGTTAATGGTTCCATTGTTGTGGGTGAAGTAAAAGTGCAATAAGCATTTACTTCTCATTCGCTTATGTCGGGGAAACAAGTCCTTCTTTAGTCATCTCATCTCTTTCCAAATTCCATTTCACATATTTCTTATTCATCTTGCTTGTAATCAATGGTTCTTGAACTAGTTTCTAAGGTACGAATGAACTAAAATCGTTAATCGCTAAAGAGTTCGTTATTTTCTGGCCCTGTGTTCCTAATATTAAAATTATATTAAATTACAAAATTCATTAATTCTGAATTATATTTAGATATTAAAATTCGTTCCTCCTTTGATCATTTCGTCTTTGATAAAACTTGTAAAGATGACCTTAGGAAACGGATTTTTTCCAGTTCAGCTATGCGAGCTCAATTAGGCTAATCGTTTTATATCTTTTTTTTAAGTTTTTTTTTTTTGTTATAAAAAGTAGAGTTGTGAGAAAGGGTCAAACTTTAGCCCAAAAAGCGGGGCACTGAGGAGGGAACAGCCCCTTTCATATACAGAGTAATTTCTGTTCGTTTTAAGTTTTCATATCGCTCTTACTTTCAGTTGAAAAAACTTTTTTTTTGTATTTAATTTACATTAAGCACGGCTTGTTGCCAGCCATGGGGGACACGGACAGAACTTAACTTTGAAGGGACACGACTTGTCCCCCTTAAGAGAAATCTGAAATTATATGAATGTTCACTTTTCAGTTATTCAAGACGGGCCTTCAAAAGAAGAATCCTCAGGAGTGGCTTCCCATACCCCCTTGCCCTCCAAACTGAATGAAAACTACAGGTAAGGCCACTAATGCCTTTTCCCACTAGTCAAATTTCATGGTCCCACAAATTTAATATTAAACACTGAGTGTAAAACGTCTTAATTAATAAAATACGACAATCAACGGTAGTGCGTGGATATGAAACTACGAAAAACTTACCAGGAACTTTGCAGTCTTCAAAGATAAGTTCACAAGTGCCTGAGCCTCGTATACCCAATTTATCTAGTTTTGGGCCCGCACGAAATCCTTCCATCCCTTTTTCCACTAAGAAGGCAGTGACACCATGTTGGGGTTTGGCAGCATTTAAATCAGTCTTGGCATAAACCTAAACATTGATCAAATATTAACGACATCATAAATGTATCTTCTGAATTCTCAATTCCATTAGCATTTCAGGTTCATGATGCAAATCTGCTTTCTTATTTATTACTAAATAGAGCTTTTCTAATGACCTAAGCCACTAGAATATTCTAAGTAGTTCAACAGCTTATTTTAGAAAAGCCTAAGATGCGTTTCTGGCTATCAGGGTACTGCTTGCTCCTACTTCAGTAAAGTAGAACAGCATTATTTTTACCCCAGACAACAGCTAATAAGAGGTAATATAAGTTATCATTTTTATTTCTGCTCGAAGTATCAAAGCATCAGGCAAAATCTTGATGTTAGACAGGTCGATATGAAGCCCAACAGGTAAACATTGGCGATTTAATTGGTTTGTGTGACCGGTACATACATCTACATTTTGTATGTGGTTTTTATATATATTTATATTTATATATATATATATATATATATATATATAGGATCATTAAAATCAGTTGTTTTGTTTCGTTGGTTGATGTTTGTTTCGATGACGTTTGATTTTGTTTAATATCACTTGTTTTGTTTTGTTTGTTGATGTATTTCATTTTTTACTTAACATACTCCTCATTTTTGTCGGAAACAAATAAATAAAATAAATAAATATGTTTAAAATTTTGCATATACTTTTTTATATTTTCGTTAACTTCTTTCAATATTCTTAATTTAATATATTTTAATATTCAAACTCATTACTTCTAGTCTATTACTGAGCTTAATCTTAGTTTGAAGAACTTCTTGAATACATCTGTTTTGTTTCATTCGACATATATTTAATATGGTAGTTGTTTTCAAAAGAAAAATTTATGAGCCGAAGCATTAGTGACCCGCCCCCTGGAAACGAGAAGACACATTGTTTAAAAGTATAAAAGAAGGAAAGTGGGAAACGGTCCCATTTAAATCTTAGAAGACGAAGCTTCTAGCAGCACTTCTTCCTCCTCCCCCTAGCAGCACTTCTTCCTCCTCTAGCAGCACTTCTTCCTCCTCCCCCCCGAAAAATAATTTCCTAACAGCGAACGAGTGACTCTTGAATAGCTACTGCCCCTAAAAAATCTATTTGTACATGATTTTGGTTAAGTAAAAAGCTGTATATTATAGATTAAATGGACAAAGCTGGGCACAAAAAGAAGAAGCGACCTCGAATGCTGGTAACTGATAGCCATTGTTTTTTTCTAGGGAATCAATCCCTTGCGAACGAGTTGAAGATATTTCCAAATTTTTGCCACTAAGAGCTTAAAAGGCTTAGACATTCCTCTGTTTCGTGTACATTCTTGGAATATTTGTCCAGAGAAACATAATGTTCTTCTTCTGTCTGATAAGCAACAAAAAGGGATATTTTAGTTAATGTTGAGTTTACGTTGGTTTTTGTAGCTACCTGCAAGATATTAGTTGATTCAGCAAAACTGGCCTTGTCCAAAATGGGGTACACAAGACTCTTAATTCTATACATGTCCGTCAGAGATTGGCTCAAAGACCCCCTTCCCCGTCTCACCTTTAAAAACTTTAGAAATTAAATTTAGAGTCAGTAATTGTAAGAAAGAACACAAGGGAAAACGCTGCAGTTTGAAGACAAAAATATATGAAACAATAAATCAGATATTAAGACATAAAATAAATTATAGATCTTATGTAAAAAGAATATACGCGCTGGTTCTTTGAAGTCCAGTAAGCTGAAGTATAGCATACCTCATAGAAAAAAAAAATATATGTCCTAAAGACATTGAAGTGGCAAAATTAAAGAGATATAGAAAATAATAAAAACAAACAAAGCTAAGACTAATTTCAAAAAAGTAACATAAAAAAAATATAGAAATATAGTCTCGTTTGACTCATATGATAATAAACCATTTCAATAATAGGGATATTTAAATTAAAAGAATTTTGTAACATTCATTTAATGATAGAGACTACCTTAATAATAGTGATTACAAAAACGTTCTTAACCTACTCATTATTTTACTGAGAAGAGAAGCGAAGTATTTTAATATTTTTTCTAGTTCTAATTGATTCAGGAGTTAATGATGATTTCATTGATGAGTCATTGACTGGTGATTTCATACATACTTGCAATTAAAAGATAATCCTAGTGATTAATTCATTCATTTTACTGTTACTCCAGAGCTACAGTTTTTATTCACTAGAAAAACAGGGGAAATATTCACCCCGTTTCTGTGGCTGGTTTAAACGACACCCCCAGGGAAAAGTTCGACCTGAAACACACTTTCTAGCAGTTGTATAAATCACATCCAACCCATCCCTCAAAAAAACCTAGGACGATTATATCATCAAATACGATACTGTTTAACTTCCATGGTAAAGGTTAATTACCATTTTTAGATGGTGGTTCAATTTGCTTATTGGGTTTTAAAATACACTGTAATAAGAACGCCTATTTCAAGATTGTTTCAGTATAGGTATAACAGGATTATAGAAACATTTACTTCATATTGCAGCAAATCCCAAAGGCCTAAGCGAAAACTCAAAGCTCGAAGTTGAGGTGCACGTTTCGGCAGTTAACTAATCTTGAGAAATGAGACCTTTTTTCCGATAGTTGGTCTCAGTTTCACGCAGTCGCAGAATATAGTTTTGATTTATTGTACGACAACTTAATCCCCCCCCCAACACAACGTTTTTCATAACTTCATTGTACTGTTCGTTACTCGCATTAAATTAGTTTCTTCTACTGAAATTTCAGCTCAATCAGAGCCAAAACTCCGCAACACATTTTGACGAGTGCGGTGTCTACCAGTAATTTCGTACTGATGATTAGACAGATGGTAATAGGTTCAAAACTGTCAAAGAGGTAAATGTGCAGGATCTAATATATGTATCTCTCTTATATATCTAAATTAATATTATGTTAACATTTTAATTTTAGAATATACTATCTCATTACATCTAATAATGATAACTCTAGTTTACAAGATCGACTTAGTGCATTGGTTTTGCTTAATTAGTAAGTCTACATGTTTTTTTGTTGTTTTTTTTAATTAGTACCTCTGCTTATAATAGTCTTAAAACCAGAGAGCTCGGCGGATATAATTGAAGAAATTGAAAAATAATCATAAACTAAAGAGAAGAAAATTGCATAAAGATGAAAAAGTAGGTAAGAAAATGGAAAAGGGACTTTTTTTCGCAAAACACGTTTACTTAAAACTGTTGTTTCTTTAAGAACACTCAACGTTCTGGGAGAAAAATAAGAAGTAAGACATCTAATGGCCAGGTATATATACAAGGAGGAATAGAGCTGGGATTATCCAAAATATTATGTTTACACTTTTTCTTCTTAATTTCATTAAATCCTTATATTATGTAGCACTTGCTTATATAATGTACTACTTCTTTTTAAGTGACCAAACAGATTAGAGGGCAACTATGTCCCCTACCCACCCCTTTTTCCGCAAAACCGTCCGACCAAAATTTTCAGACAGCCATTTTTTGCATCATAGTTAAAAGGCCCAATAACTATCCCTTTGGATATAACATGCCCCCCACAGCCCCAGGGGAAAGGTCTTGATATTACAAAATTTGCCCCTCATTTACGCATAGCCTAGTATTTGTTATTCGGAAGCATGTATACATTTTAGGGTGGGAGGGGGACGAATTTTCTACTGGAGGTTTTTTCACGGGAGAGTTTCCCATGGAGAGGGAAGTTTCCAGGGGGTGAACTTGTCAGAGGAAATTATGCACTGGGGGAATTTTACTTTCTCCTTTCCGTCTCAATCTTACACGTGGAATTGTTAAGGGTAATTGTCCTGGGTAAATTTACACAGGGATTGAATTGTCTAGAGAATATTTACGTGTGGAGGGTATTTCTCTGTGGATGTGGGGCCAGATTTCCTGGCATTACTTAAAAACGATCAAAAATTTAAATTAAAAAAAACAAGATTTTTCAACTGAAAGTAAGGAGCACCACTAAAACTTAAAGCAAACGGAAATTATTACGTATATGAAGGGGTTACACCCTCCTCCTCAACATCTCGCTTTCTACGCCAAAATTTTAATTTTGTCCCAATTCTTTAAGAGCGACTCCTGAAGCACAAGGGTCGTTTAATTAGAACAACAAGAACCTTTTTTACAAGTACCAAAAACTTTAGCGTAAAGATTGAGGTGTTAAGGAGAAGGCAAACCCCTTCATATACATAATAATTGTAACAACTTGTTTTTTTTTTATTTATACTTCAGGGGCAGGCAATATACTGAAGTTGAGTCTGTATACTCCCAAAAGCAAGTGTATTTGAAAGTGTTACATCATGGAAAGCGCCTGTGTCACACTTCTGTTGTAGGGTCAAGTCTAGTAGCTCCAGATTCGACATTCAGTATGAATCATCTTTTGGATCTTACAAATTGGCAATCGATTAGCACAGAACTATAAAAGTAGGCTATAAATAATTTTCTCCATGTCCTTTTCTAAGAATAGAGTTATCACGGATGTTCGTTCATATTTTGGTTGATTTATTGCAGGATGGGTAGAAAAAAAGAATGCTTTCATATCTCGGAGAATACTGATGTATTTCATGCAAGAGTAATACGAGTTATAAGTGTCTGTTTATACATTGGTGAGGCTTTTCATCCACGCAAGGTGTTGTTTGTCATAACTACTCGACGCCTTGGTTTTACGGAGATTCATTGAACTATTTAGCTAATATGATTTGTTTTGTTATGAATCTCCTTGTTTTGTATGAATTTTTTGTTGTGTATATAGCCCTTGGGCTTTTGAAATACACTGATCCATCTATCTATGTATACTGTGATCCTGAATGGAATTGATAATTAGTAGTTATAATTTGTATCGAGGGATAGCTCACTTGAGGTATCAAATGACAGCTTTTGAGAGAACATGGTAACGAATAATTTTGCATTTGCCTTATCAAAAGAGTTATTGATAACGGCATTCATACAGTGATGGTTTTAAGAGGTTTTTTCCTGTGTTTTGAGTGTTAGATAATCATTTGTGACATTATTCTAGATGGAGTTTTTAGCATTTGATTTATAATGACACTCTTTGATTTATGTATGTTAAATGGGAGTTTTTTTAATGCTTCCTTTGCCTTGTTTTTGCTTGTCCAGTTGTATTGGTAGTCTTTAGACCACCAGGCTTTATGGAAATTCGAAGGATTTCTTTTTGTTGGGCTTGACACAAGGGTTGCATGATTTGAGTCACTTACAATTCATATATTAGCTATGCGGCTTGCGTATCAGGTGTCACATTCTAGTGGCAAGGTTAGGGGATTTCGCCAGAAAAATCGTACTTGGAAGTTGGCCTGTGTGTCTTAGAATTTAAGCGTCGGTAGATACACTGGTACGCTGTGGCTGGCTCATTGATATTTGAGACAATTGACACAAGACTGGAGTATGTGTACATCATAGTTGAGACTCAGTTTAACTTTGCAGCAGAGATTGAGTAATTAGCTGAGCGTCAAAGGATTGCAGCCATCTGTTATCAGGCGCATTGTACCTTCCCTGGGCGGTTCTTGTGTTTGCTATTTATTGTATGAGTTTCAGAAATAAATAGTCAACAGTCAATAAATATAATTAACAAACACTTCCTAGTGTTGTTGTATATTTTATTGTTTTCTTTTTATTTTGGTATAATTTATTTCTTCCTTTTAACTTACTTTTCTTTCTATTTCTCCTAAATGTGCCATCATAATCTGCATTTCACTCAGCCTACTTATTATCAATGCGATAATTGTTTCGAAATACCAGATAAAAACATAGAAAAAAATCAATAAATGAGAAAATTGCACAAACCGAAAATGCTATAGAAAAAAAAAGAAATTAAAAAAACAAAACCCTTAACATAATTTCCAAACCAACTACATCATTCATCGAAAAATAAAAACATATAGAAAATTCTAACCAAAATATGATTTAAATAATGAAGAAAGATGAATTTACAGTAGATTACAGTTAAAAGCATAGACAAACAGAAAAAAAAGAGAATGGCCATGAATAAAATACACAAAAATAAAAATTATTATTGTAGGAACAAGGAAAGAACAAACAAAGACATGCTACATAAAAGCCAAACAAATAGAAGATTAAACCAAAAATGAAGATTAAATATATCCCACAAAAAATGAAAAATAAAAAAAGAAAATACCACAAGAACATCAGCATCTGGACCATTTGTAATCCAAAATTTATTTCCATTCAATACATAATAGTCATCTTTTTTATCAGCTCGCAATTTCATCGAAACAACATCTGAGCCAGCCTCCGGCTCTGACATCGCAAGGGCTCCAATATGCTCACCGGCACACAGTTTCGGGAGATACTCATATTTCTGCTCCTCTGTTCCATTTCGATGGATCTGATTTATGCAGAGATTCGAATGTGCTCCATATGAGAGTCCAATAGATCCAGAAACCCGAGACATTTCTTCCATGATTATACAATGGTCCAAATAGCCACCGTCCGTCCCACCATATTCAGATTTGCAAGTGATACCGTGAGCTCCAATCTCACCCAACTTTTTCCAGAATTCCTAGAAAGAACCTAGTTAAAAAACCATCTTCATCAGTGAAAAAAAGGTTCAACACAAACTGTCGACTTGCCAATACACAAAGTACCTAGGAAATCAAAATCAAAACATTATTTTGCCCCCTGGGCCCATCTTAGGTCTATTCATACTTGAAAACCACTATTTTCAAAGGTTTTTCTTACAGCAGTTTCACAATCATGAAGTAAATAAAACAGTGCCACATTTTCGTCAGTGTTCCCACGTAAAGTGAGTAACCAGTTCAATTTGGCAATGTTTTTCATCCATAAAAATCTACAGAAGACAACTAGGAGCAGAAGGCCTACCTTATTGCTAAAAATCTGGTACTATGGCCACTTTGTTCATCAAATCACACAGATTAAAAATTCTTTTACTATTCTGGTTCAAACAAGGTGTCCCATGTCTAACTTTATATTAAAATTTTGATAGTGGGAGTGGTATTGGAGGACCAAGGGCCAACGATGGTCCTCTCACCATATAGATTCCTAGCGTGATTCTGCTCCAAACAAAGGGCAAATTGCCTACCTAGCAGCTAATCAATTACCGGTGAGAAGAAGGGTTTTGGAATGGCAAAAGTCCACTATGTGAAATAAGCAATACAGATTAAAAATCCTTGTGCGTTCCTGATTTAACCAAAATTACAAATAATGAACAAGATTAATTAAACCTGTTTATTTACTTCATCCCAGTGCATTGCTTCATTTTGTGAATAAATTTTGTCATCATTGTATGCTCAGTAAGTTTACACTATTATTAACGAGCATTGTCTCTCCAAATCTATCTTGTCGGACTTCGATTAGAACTGTCTGGAAAATTCATTTCTCTTTTGCGGACTAACCACCATATCACCTAATTATTTAATCATTGTAACCATCAATTGCCATTACTGAATAATTTTCGTTGAGCAAATAAAGTAAAAAAAAAAACTAAAAATACGTGTTTAATTTTATTGAAGCTAGGCTAATCCATTCCAACCAAATATAACATGAGTGAAGGTAATTTCTCTGACATTGAAATGTTTTGGTTTATAGTACCGGGTAAGATTATACTTTTTTTTGCCAGCCACGTACCCCTTAAGAAATGTTGCGTGCCCCCAAGGGGTCAGCGTACCACAGTTTGAGATCCAATGCTCTAGAGTATTGTCAGTAGAAGGGTGCGTGTCCTGTCCATGACCCGCCACAATATTTATATGTCCCACCGAAGGGGCGCGTGCCCCATGTTGGGACATATGTCCTACCGGGTAAGATCATTACTTTGGTTCTCTAATGAAACTACGGTACTTGTCTGTTATCCCCACCACACTCAAGTTCTTGGTGTGAATAAAATCGGTTTCTTTGTCTATTTTGGAGATTATTAGCTTAGTCTCAGTGAGATAAACTACTATACAGGTATATTTCAATTAAACATTTAATATATAAAGTTAATTAGGTTAATTTATGATAATATACTGAATATAATACGTTCTGGGTGGTCGACTTTCCATGTTTCTCTGTTGTAGTTTCCGTAATTTTGTTACTTAAGTATTATATGTTCACCATTATGGTTATCCTAACCTCACTTCTTGAGTGTGGTCGGGATAGCAGATAAGTACCGAAATTACTTTTGGTTCTTTCTTTAAGTTCGCTTTTTGTTAGACTTTCTAGCACATTTTATCCCATAGCAATTTGGCTGCAACAATAGTTTCAGTAACAACTCCTTACAAAACAAACTATTAAAAAAAACTAAGTTGCATCTAAACTATTTCGACAACATTGTCGTAATTTTTACTAACCATGAACACAAATGAGGTTTTGAACCAACAGGATAAAATGAAGTAATTAAAGATAGCAATTACTTAACATTGAGGTTCAAAATAATGACAATAATTAACCTTGAGCTGGTTTAGTGGAAGTAATCGTGCTTACCAATCGGGAATACTCAGGTTTAGTCCCACTCAGCGTAAGGGCATGAGAGAGAGGCACTTTTAGTATACGCATCATCAATATGAAAAACAACCACATCCGCCACTTTAGAAATCCAAAGACTTATTAGTAGTGGCTGATAAACATTCAATGAACAACAATACCGACAATATTAACAAAAAAAATGAAATGAAATGAGACAAAAAAGTAGAAAAGAAAACAAAAGAAAAATAAAGAAGAAGAAGAAGAAGAAGAGAGAGAGAGAAGACAAATAAAATCTACTGAAAAAACAAGACAATAAGCCATTCCATTTAAATATTTACTTAATTTCTGCCCAGAAGGTGGTTCTTTATTATATTTAATAAAGATGTTGTTGATTAATTTTTCCTTTATTTTCAATATATAATATTATTATAAATAATGTCTCAATGATATTTTGCTCTTTGTTTAAAAGGGTACTTGCTAATATAAAGAAATAACAACAATTGTGGTAGGTCACGCTTTTTCAATTTTAGAAGGTTTTTTTTTCCTTATATCTTTCGTCTTTATAAACTTGCTCCGAGTTATACAACTTGCGCACTGTTTACGTTGTTTACATAAGGTCTTCTTTTTTTTATAAGCCACTAGGTGCCACTATAAGCCACTTCTATAAGCCACTAGGTGCCCTAAAAATCTCATGGTTTCAAGCACATGACTGCAAAAACTCAGCACCTTTTTCAGTCTTAATTGTTCACTTTTGATAAAGGAGGGGAAAAAGTAACAACTAGTTAAGAAAAAAAAGAAACGAGGATATTTTCAGCCAGTTGAAAAAAGTGAAGTCTTTTAGAAAAGCGAAATAAAATCCTGTTTGCCTTTAAGTAGTTAGTTCACTAAGCAAAAATGACAGGAAGCAAAAGAAACGTATTCTTCTCCCAGAGATTGGCCTGAAAGGCCCCTTCCCCAAAGAGAACTTTGAAAAATTTAATCCCCATTGGCATGATTTTCTTCTCAAAGACAGGTCTAAAATCCTCCTCCCCCATCCTTGTTATTTTAAAATCTTTCTTTGCACTAGGCCTCAAAAATCATACTGTTTGTCGTACAAATGTTATGGGCCGTAACTTTATTTTTCCATTTAACTGAGCAGCAGCATACTTTGTTGAGTCCATTTCAATTCGTACAGCTGGAAAGTGGATTTTACTTCTTTTCGAGTTTCTTATTTCTCCCTTTTTGTATTTCCTTTCCTCTTTTCTTTACACTATTATTCTTTTTTCTTTCCATGTTATTTTTTATCGACTCTTATTCTCCTATAAGAATATATCGTGATTACATGTCAAAATATTTAGAAAGGCAGAGGATCTAAATACATTGTTTTGTTTTTCTACAACATCAGACATCTACTACCTCTAAATAACTGTTCGCTACCCCCCCCCCTCCCTCCCCCACCCTTGGAGATTGATTATGATTTCACTGACTGCCTCCACAACGTTTACTCTTCCGTCCAATTTATCTATTTACCAACTCATGTCAAGCTTCATTCGTCAGAGCGTCTTCCTTTCAGAAAACGACTAAACTTTTTGTTACTTTAAGTAAAACATACGGAATTTTAAACAAAAAAGTAAATTAAAGTAGATGCAAAGACCCAAATAAAGTTATTTTTAGGTTTATCAAAACAACTCAATGAAAAACAGCTAAGTCAACAGACTAAAGAATTTCATTTTTGTCAAAAAAATGAATAAAAAGTCTCTGACACTTTGCATTTTCTTACATTTACAGCTTATACGGTATGTTATAAGGTCTATATACAATTTTTCTGACCAAAATCAGAAAGAATTCAGCACACAAATACATGCAGAAAAGAGAATATTGTATTCACTAAGGTCCCTAAGGGTCCACCAAATATTTAATCCTGGGAACGTAGGAATTGTTTATTTACAGTAAATTTGGTCTAAATGGTAAGATTTTATTTACACGGACATTCTCAGAAGTACCTCATATAGAAGAGGTTGTCTTATAAACTTCGGAGGGGGCTCATGCAATTGGAAATCAAAAGTTCTAGCGCCCTTTTTAAGAGCAAAAAGTGATCAGAGGGCAACTAGCCCTCCCTCCCCTAAACCATTGTTCGCCAAATGCACCAGATAAAAATTTTGAGATAGTCATTTGTTAAAAATACTTCAAAGACTAGATAAAAAAAAATTCCGGGTCAACACGATTCCACAGAGCCCAGGGGCAGGTGTTGCAAGTTATGCCCTGGGGCATACAAGGCTTTTATGGAAAGAGTGGTCGTATCAACTTCAGAGGGGTTCATCTGATTGTAAACTGAAAGTTCTAGTTTACTTTTTAAGAGTCAAAGTGATTGGAGGGTATCTGCCCCCCCCCATGCACACGTGTCTTTTCTCCCTAATGAATCTGATATAAAAAAAAATGGATTGCCATTTTCTTTAAAAAAAAATAGTCCAAAGATCAGATAGCGAAAAATTCCATGGTCGACAAAGCCGTCCCTGAACCCGGGTGCAGGTGTTGGTCTTATACAATCCTAAAAAGGGCTTATGCCAGATTTGCCTCTCGCCCAGACTATCTGTCTTGGGTTTTCCTATAATTAACCCATGGCTTGATGCCCGCCACTACTTGATTTTAATTGATTTTGATTTTAAAAATTAATTTTAATCGTAGATTGCAATTTAAAAAAAAAATAGTTTAACGATCAGATAACAAAAATTCCAGGGTCAAAAAGGTGCAGGTGTTGTAAGTTATATCTCAGGGACATATAAGGGTTTTATGGAAGGGCCGGTCGTATAAACTTTAGAAGGGGCTAATTTGATTGGAAATTTAAAGGTCCAGCTACCTTTTTAAGAGTCAAAAGTGATTAGAGGGCAACTAGACCTCCCATGCCCTCTTTTTTCCCAATACATCCGATCAAAATTTTGAGTTTTTAGATTGTCATTTTGTTTAAAATAGTCCCAAAATGAAAAACAAACATTTCAATGCCATCGCAACGCCCCAGACCCTGGTGGCAAGCGTTTTGAGTTAGGTCCA
Organism: Artemia franciscana; assembly: GCF_032884065.1. Classification (NCBI taxonomy): domain Eukaryota; kingdom Metazoa; phylum Arthropoda; class Branchiopoda; order Anostraca; family Artemiidae; genus Artemia; species Artemia franciscana. Next base: position 3,525,530 of record NC_088877.1, read on the forward strand.
TGGGCATATAAGGTTTTTATTAAAGGGGTTATCGCATAAACTTCGGATGGGGCTTAAATTATTAGAGACTGAAAGTATTAGTTTCCTTTTTAAGAGTAAAAAGAGATCGGAGGGCCACCAGCCATCCCCATGCCCCCTTTTATATAGCTATTTTTGTTCGAAATAGACCAAGACCATATAATAAAAAAACCGGGGTTGGCACAAACCCCCACGGGCCCAGAGACAAGGGTTATAATGTTTTTATGGAAGGAATGATTGTATAAACTTCAGAGGGGGCTCATTCGATTGGACATCGGAAGTTATCAATGCAAATATTTTAAAACTTGAAATGTGCATTTTTTGTTTAAAAAATGAAAGCATAAACATTGGTAAATACGTAAAACCTACCTTATAATTAAAAAAAAATACAAATCAGAATTGTGAATTCGATAGACTTGTAGCTTCATTCTATCAAATGAAAATGTATTGTATCCAGGTTTGATAAAGTATTGTATCCTGGTTCGGTATCCCCCCCCAGCACTTGGAAAAGGGGTTAGAAGTTATTCAAGTTGACCATGGTTAACATATAAGGTTTTTGAGCAAGGGGTGGTTGTATTCACACGAGGGGACTCATTTCACTAGAAGCTGAAGGTTCTAGTTCTTTTTACAAGAGTCTAAAGCAATCGCAGGGCAACAAGCCCCTGGTCCTTTTCCTTAAACGTATCTGGTCAAAACTTCAGTTAGCTATTTTGTTTAAAATAGTTCAAAGGCTAAACTACTAATCTTCAGGGGGTTGAAATTGCCACCACCTTCCCAAGCTCCAGAAATAAGGATTGTAAGTTGCTTATAGTTACTTTGATGCTTTGTTTACTTTGATTTACCGATTGATGGGGTAACCTTTACTTACGGGGCAGGGGCTGTAAGCTATGCAAGTTGCTTATTGTTACTTAGATCATTTTTTTTACTTATGATACTTTTTTTACCTTATTACTTGGTTACTTTGATACGTGTTTTGATACTTTGATTAAACCTTTATATTGGAAACAAAAATTATTTTGAAATGGGGTTAAAAAACTTGAAACCTTTGGACATAAAAAACGAACAGAAATTAATTTAAAAACAAACTTCCGAAAAAGAAGTTTTTCAAAGAAAAATAAAAGCCATATTAAATTTAAGATCCGTAGAAACAAAACTTATAATAATTCAAACTCAAAACGACCATAAGTTACTATTAAAGAATAAATAAAACCTAAAACGAACAGAAATTAAATAAACAATCATAGAAAACATACCACAGCTACTTACATAAATAAATAAACGAGTAAAACTTAAATTGAGCATAACAATCAAGCTAAAAACTTGGGGAAGTACGTTATTTAATGATAGTTCATTCAATTTCTATTCATTTAGGGGTTTCATATTCTTTAATAGTAATTTCTGGTTGTTTTGAGTTGGAATTATTATAGTTTTGTATTTCTGCTGATCTTAAGTTTAATATGGCCTTTGCTTTCCTTGGAAAAACTTCTTTTTTGCACTTTTCTTTAAATTAACTATATCAAAAACCATTTGCTCAAAACAAAAAAAAAGTACTAATCACATGCCCTTCATACCATAGAAAAATGGACTCAGGCCCCTTAAATTATTACACAGACAAAACTTAACAGACAATTAACAAAAAATGTAATTTTCAAGCTACTTATTCAACAACGTCTGTTCTTAAATGAAAAAAGAAAAACAAAAATAAACAGATTATTTTAAAAGCCACCTAAAATTTTGATTGGAAAACGAGGGGGAGCAAAAATCTCCTATTTTTCAGGAGAATCTTCTCATTTATATTTCAATGATTTTAAATCTTGGGGGGGGACTTTCCCCTAATTCTCTTGAGAAGATGTTTTGCTTATAGAAAGAAAAAAATAATCATAAATGACAGAAACTTAGGCAGATAATGGATTGATTATTCTCCATCTATAATCATAAGCTGTCTTACAAATCTGATATACACATTTGCTATGAGATTTATAGCAATAAAAGCATCTTTTTTAATAACATAATGACGAAATACTTACTCTTCTTTCTGGAAAGTCATCAAGCTTATCAATAAGAGCAGCTTTGGGTGCCAACTCCTTTTGAAACAGATCAAAAACAGTTTTTCTTAGCTAAAAAAGAATAAGAAATAAATACATGATATTCTGTGGATTTACTTATCAAAGTAACATAGCTTGCTTAATGTAAATCAGGTCAAACAAAGAACAGAAGCAGTCTTTTTACAGACACATAACAATAGGGTAAATACCACAATGACAAAATAAACTAGCTATCAAAGAAATAACTCAAAAAGGTGCATACACACATCTACACAGAGGGAAAGGGTATCCCACAGTAAGGCCAAAATTTTTTATCCAAAAATAGTATACATCATAGTTTTTCTTTTGTTATTGTTAACCAAAGGGGTGGATTTTATAGAAAAGAGTCAATCATATCAGAAATACAAATTCAAAATAGTGTGTCCATTTAAAATAACACATTATCCAAAATAATTTAGATAATGAGAAGTTCAGCTGGAATTTCTATTTGAAAACCTGAAAATTGAATTCACTACCACATATATTTCTTGTTAAGTATATTAGCATTGATAGAAGGCACTTCTTCACTTTTTTTTATTACAGGCATTTTTTAGCTTAGTCTGAGTAGCAGCTCACTCAGTGGTAGATCTAGACCCCCCCCCCTTGGCATAGAGTGCTTTCGGGTTGTTTTCATTTATATTTACACAAATCTGTCAAACAAACAATTTGACAAAGGTATATTTTTAAGTTGCAAAACTTGTTTTACCACAAACCCAACCTTATTTTTATTCACAATGGGCTTATGCATAATTTTAAAAAGACGTTCTTGATGGTTAACATTGATTAAAGATAACTTCATTAAAGTTAATCAAGTCTGGAACAAGAGCAAGTGTAAGTTCTTGAGAAATCACAACTAATTGTGTGGGTACAGATCTAATATTATGCCACGAAATGTTCTAATATATGGGAGGTATGTGTTATCTGTGAGTTAGGGATTCATAGACATAAAATCCACAGTTTGATCCTAGTTCCTAATTTTTTGTCTTAATCAAACAAAAATATATTTTAAATATAAACACTAGCACAGCATCTTACTTTCTGGCACACTAAAAAAATATCTCCTATTTTCTTTATATTTTTCAGCAAACTTTTGAAGGGTAAAACCTGGTTATTGAAATTTTACATCTTTTCCAGCCTCCCCCTCCCCTAAAAGGCCTATAGTTCAAAACTATATAGCTTAGAAAATTTTACTTTGTTTTTTTTTTTAAACTGATAATGTTAACCTATTGCTAATGAGAAATACTACTACTACTACTAATAACTCACTGCAGCACCAAGCAGCCTGAGGCCAACACAGCTACGCACGCTCCTCCTCCAACCTAATCTATTTAAAGCCTCCCTCTTTACACCCTCCCAGGAAGTTCCCATTTCCTTTAAATCCTTATTTATGACATCCTCCCAACCCAGACAAGGACGACCTGCTTTCCGTGTAGCCCCAGACGGTTGGCCAAAAAGGACAATCTTCGGTAATCTGTCATCCTTCATCCGTAGAACGTGGCCTAGCCATCTCAACCTTTCTTTCATTATAGCCCCAGAAAGCGGGATTGAACCACACTTTTCGTACAACCTACTGTTTGAAATATGGTCAGTCAGCCGGGTACCCAGAACAATCCGTAGGCAATTTCTCTGGAAAACATCTAGTAAATTTTCATCTGCTTTTCGGGGTGTCCATGCTTCAGAGCCATATTTGACCACTGTCATCACTGTAGCTTCCAATATTCTAATCTTGGTTTGTAGGCTTATCTTTCTATTCTTCCAAAATTTTTTTAACTGTGAAAAAACACCCTGAGCTTTAGCTATTCTACTTTTAACATCTTCACTGCTCCCACCATCTTTACTAATAATACTACCAAGGTAACTGAAGCTCCCAACCTGATCAATCTTTTCGTTACCTAAGGTCACCTGTTCATCTTCATTTATTCCTAACCTTAGTGACTTAGTCTTCTTAACAATAATTTTCAAGCCTATTTTAGCACCCTGAACTCGTAAAACCTCTAAAAATTCATTCATTTTGCTCACACTTTCATCTAATATGCTTAAATCATCAGCGAGCACTGAAATTAATGGCAACACCACAAAATCAGCAAGCTCTTAAATGTAACATAGGCGAATATCTGGCCCTATTAGGAAGGAACAAGGGTGGAATTGTGACAGCAGCGAGAACTGCAGCAGTGTCAACTTGCTATTCAAAGGAGTATTGAATAAGGAATCAGACATTTTATTCATTTGTTTTCTATTATATCACCAAAAATAACAAATTAAGCAGACTTTAGAATCAATGTGGACAAACCAGGTGAAATGATACCAGATTTCAAAGTGTTTTTGCAGAGCACCACTGAATGAAATAAGGTAAAACAATGTAAAAATTAAGTTGTCTATCAATTTGTTCCAAAGAATTATTATACTAACAAATTACAATTCATCAAGTGAATAAGTATTAGGTCAAATCTAGGTCTAATACAACAAAGGGTATTTTTACTTGAAGACCATATTTCTGAACTAGCAACAATAATGAAAAAAGAGTTATTTCATTTTATATTACTGTCAAAATTATACAAAAAAAAATTGTTTATTGTTGGACAAATTTCTAAGTAACATCAGAGTTTCATCTAAATTCCATTGTAAATGCTAAGGAGAGGGGGTAGACATTTGAAGGAAGCACTGCACAACTACCTTAAATTATTACTTATCTTATTCCTAAAAGCAGATTGGTTTACCCCATCTCCAATAGAGCAATATATGTTTTCATCTTATTCTGTCAGAAATTCTGAAAGAAAAGTGATGAGTGACCCTTAGCTGTTTCTGCAGATTTTCTGCTCATACCCATGTTTGATTTCATATGAGTATTATATTGAGCATATTATTCATTATGAACCGATTCTTAGCATCTATATTTATATACATCTATAGCTTCTACATCTATAGCATCTATATTTATATATATATATCTATATCATCTACATCTATAGCATCTGTATATAGTTCATGTCTTAGCATCTATATGCTTTTCGTTTGCATCTATATGCTTTTTGTATATTACTCACTACAAAGTTCAAGTCTAGCCACCGTATCTTAGCATCTATATTTATATACATCTATAGCATGTATATTTATATACATATATAGCATCTCTCTTAGCGTCTACATGCTTTTCGTTTGCTAGCTTTTTCCCCATTCTGGACCATTAACCAATTGATATTGCAGGAAATAGGAAGTGTTTTTTTGTATTTTTTTTAAATATCTTCTTGAAAACCACCATTTCTCCTAAATGTTGAGGTAAATGTTTAGTTTTGTCATAAATGCTCTAATCTGGAAGACTGCTCAAAACTATGCTGCAAAGTTTCCAGTCTAGAGCACTTACAAATGCTAATTCTAGAAGCACATCCATTTTTTAGCTTTCTAAAATCCATTTTTAGCTTTCTAAAATCCCACTTGAACAAACTAATAATGCATAAAGTGGGCAGGGTTTCGAAGCCAAGGGAAATGCTAGGGTTGTACAATATGAATGAAATTATATTTTAAATACTATTTCTAGTCATCGCTGGTTATTTTAGTGTAGTAGAAAGTTGAAAGATAATTAAAAACTAATGCATCCATAAATGCTAATTATCAATTTTCACTTTCCAATTGAAACTAGCCAGTGAACCTGTGAATCAGACTGATTAGTTAAATATTACATTTAGCCTATGTTGTGTTGATTTGAAGAAATACTTTCCAACACTATGGAGATTATACAGTTTTTCAGTTCAAGACTAAATTTGTTTTAAAAGATTCTTTGGCTATGGGAAGGCCTTGGCAGAACAAATTTGGTCAAATAGTGATTCTTGCAAATGAATATTACCTATAGAGCAAAGCAAATTAGTCCACAAGCCCTACAGGCAGCAGGGCAAGGTCTGTATTGTCATTGGTTGAATTGTAAGTTCAAATTTATGACCTACTTTTTGCTTGCTCTTTCATGTTGCAGGCCAAAAAATTATTCAATAAATATAGAGCACAGACCTCACCCTTCTGCCTGCAGGACTCATGGACTAATTTGCTCAGAAGGCATCATTTTCAAGGGTCCAAAAAAAGCTTAAAATTGAGTTTGCAAGAAAAGAAATTCTCAATGGCATCAACTGATACATTCACTTTACCTGTGGTTAAAGTGAATATACCACTGACCTGTCAAGTAGGCAAATTTCTAAGACTTTGAGATCAGAAGAGGGTTAACATGGAATCTCGGCAATACCTTCCCAGAGTAAGTTCATAGCCCTGAATTTATTGCTGAAAGTTTCATTTCTCTAACCCAACTGCTTTCTATGATGGCAAAAAGTAGCTAAACTAGAATTTTACCAAAACACTGAGCCAGTGCAATAATAGCATTTTGTATCACTATTTTACCACCTTGTATCTTTTATGCAACTAGCTGAAAACACTGTAGGAGGGCACCCCCCCCCCCTATTCATGACCCCCTGCTTACAGTTTGCTTACCTTCATCAAATATTTAATCATGACAACAAATTAAGCTAATTTTAAAAAATAACACAATTAAAAAAACTTTTTTGTAGATTGACCCAAAACCCAGCTATTAACAAAAGAAATTGACCTAAATTTTCCTGGCTATGCCTTTAGCTTAACAGATATGAAAGGTGGTAAAATTCTAGTTAATTTATTTCTTGCTATCTCAGAAAGGGTTTAGGTTAGGAAAATGAAACTTTCAGGGATGGGTCTAAAGGCTAAAGTATGTCCTGGGAAGGTATTTTAAAGTACCCATGTCCACTCTTTCTCCCTCTAGAGGGCCCTGAAATTTGCCTACATGACAGGTCTATACCTATTGAAATTTTGAAAAAACAACATTTTACCTTAATTTTCAGTTACTAGTTGCTTTTTCTCTGCCTTTAGTTCTGAAAATGCAATTCCTGTTATTTGAGTAGAATTTTGAGCCATATCATTGTTTTTTTTTTCAAACTTTTGGAAATGTATTTGTATATCTTTAAAACCTTATTAAATGGAATTGAGCAAAGTTATGAAGCTGAAAACAATTTTGTTGTACTTCAATATAAGCACAAGATCTATTTTGCAAGGTTTCACTTCTATAATACACATATTTTTAAAGGTCATCAAAGGTCAGGGCCCTCTAGAGGGAGAAGGAGTGGAGGTAGTTTCTTCAAAATATATTCCTGGGACAAACTTTAGTCTGTAGATTCATCCCTGAAAGTTTCATTTTCCTAACCTAAACCCTTTCTGAGATAGCAAGAAGTCAATTAACTAGAATTTTACCATAAAAAGGTACTGTACCAAATATTATTATTTTAAACTCATCTAAAAGAAATTAAGAGAATTAATAGGCCTAGACTAGAATACTCCAAGTGTAAAATATGGAACTTAATACCTGTATCTGCTCATCACTTAATCCTGAGACTGTATCATCAATAGGGTAGGTTGAGCCGTTTCGTGAAGTTATTGCAGAACAGGCTCGTCTTATGTAACACAAATTATATATTAATTTCCTTTGTAGAGCCATAAGAGAAAATTGTTTTAAATTTTTTTATTAAAAATGCCATCTATAAGAAAACATACACAAGCCTCTTTTTTATTGAAGGGAGCATATGGGTTTTAGATTTTAGTTGACTAAATAGTTAAGCTGGAGTGAAATTTTAGCCCTTTAACTAAGTGGGTAACCTGTATAAGGCTGGGTAATTCTAAAAATTGTTTTTAGAGCGGGAAAAAAGTATAAAAAAGAGTTTTTCTTTCAAAAATAGTATCAAATTTTATCTGAACGGGACTTTTTGCATATGTTTGGTCATCAGGGTGACCTGAAACCACGACCCCCTTGGGTGGCCCTAAGTTACATCCAAGTAAAGATATGTAATGGTATGAACTTTGGTTATTTTGTTGGTTTGATTATAATTATTTTGTGGCGAAGGTTTCCTGTTCTACTTTAAACTCATAATTTTAAATATTAAGGAACAAACCACACCTACGTGACGTATCTGTGAAACAGTTTGTGGTAACGAACTGTATGTAAGGAACAATGTAGCTCCAATAGTAATTGAAACTTTAAGAAACAGAGTCCGGGTAAAAATAGACACGTCAAAAGAATCAAATTTTGATGCTTAGTCAGAATACGTAAAATTCATCAAATTTAATGTTACCCATCAAAAGTTATGAGCCTGAGAAAACTTACCCAATTTCTGAAAAAGGAGGGAAACCCCTCCAAAATATGAGATGATCTAAATGAAAATCTGAGCATCACATTCATCATACCGAAGAACCCTACTGTGTAGGTTTCAAGCTCCTATTTACAAAAATGTGGAATTTTCAACATTTTCCCTTAAGAAAGATTAAAGGATACGTGTTTATTTATTTGTTTTTTTAGGGGTGGTCTGATTGAACCAGTAATCATAGAAATCGAAAGAAGGTTCATTTGATCGGAAATCAAAAGCTCTAACGCCCTTTTTAAGTGACCAAAAATATTGAAAGGCAGCGAAACTCCCTCCCACGCTCATTTTCCCCAAAAGTAGTCTGATCAAAATTTTCAGATAACCATTTTTTCAGACGTAGTCGAAAAGTTCCACCCCTGGAACATGGCTCTCAAACTTCCAGGAGTGTAGGGCTACAAGCTATGAACTTTGCCCATTATTTGCATATAGTACTGGTAATCAGGAAGTATACAGATATCTGGTGTAAAGGGAAGCTTGTGAAAGAGGATCATTCCGTGGAAGAATTTTTCGTAGGGGAAGGGAATTTTCCATGAATGGGGAGCTTGATTTTCCAGCATTATTTAAAAAACGATCAGAAATTAAACTAATAACAAGTTTTTTCAAATGAAAGTAAGGATCAACATTAAAATTTAAAACGAATAGAAATTATTACATATATGAGGGGGATCGCCCCACCCTCAATACCCTGCAATTTACACTAAAGTTTTCTGAACTTTTAAAAGGGCTTACTAATCTAACTATATGGTCTTTGTGATTCAATTTTAAATAATTGGAACAAAAAGTAAAACTTTAGCGTAAAGGAGCGAAGTATTGAGTAGCATTTACGAAATAATTTATGTTTGTTTTGAGTTTTAATGTTGCTCCTTACTTTTTTATAGAAGATAATCTCAGCTTCTTTAGAATACACTTTCACAGGAGCTTGTCTAGAATGGGCTTTCAAGTAGTTTTTGCGATACCTAGTTTCTCTTTTTATACAGGCTCATTTCAGCTTCTTTGGAATATGCTTGCGCAGGAGCTTCTTTAGAATGGGCTTTCAGGTCGCTTTGGCTAATACCTAGTTTCTCTTTTTTATAGAAGCTCATTTGAGCTTCTTTAAAATATGTTTTCACAGGAGCTTCTTTAGAATGGGCTTTCAAGTAGCTTTTGCGATACTTAGTTTCTCTTTTTATACAAGCTCATTTCAGCTTCTTTAAAATAACCTCAAAGGAGCTCACTGGAGCTTCTTTAGAATGGGCTTTCAGGTCGCTTTGGCGAATACCTGGTTTATCTTTTTTATAGAAGCTCATTTCAGCTTCTTTAAAATAACCTCACAGGAGCTCACTGGAGCTTCTTTAGAATGGGCTTTAAGGTCACTTTAACGAATGCATAGTTTCTCTTTTTCATAGAAGCTCATTTGAGCTACTTTAAGATATGCTTTCACAGGAGCTTCTTTAATATGGGCTTTTCAGTCGCTTTGGCAAATACCTAGTTTCTCTTTTCTAGTTCCCTCTCAATTTTCCAAAGAGACCACCGGACATTGGCCTTGCAATCACACATACATCTTCTTCGCTAAGTTACGCAAGATTTTCCATTTGCCTTCAATATTCACAACGCCAGTACACTTGTGATCTAAACACTGAAAGAAAATGGCATCGTACCGAGTAAAAGACTGCTTTGTTAAGGTGACTCTAGAAGACAGTATAATTCTTTTTTTTTTCACTCCTCATGTCTACTTCCTTGTCCTGCTCCGGAGGTTTTTTTTACTCGCTCTGAACGCAAGCTAATCCAATCTTTCGTTTTTGTTTCGTTTCTGGAAGTGTTTTCTTTAAGTTCCAAAGTAATTGTTGTATGTAACAGACTTTTACCATTTGTGTATTTCCAAAAATAATCACGTTTTTGGTATTTGTCCGAAAAGAAATAAGTTACTAAATATGTTCCGTAAGAGTCATAAAAATGCTCTGAACTCTCACTTAATTGTTTCATATAAGCAGCTGAACGGTTTGATTTTCTTCTGAATTATCTTAGAATTAAGGTCTACTTTGCTCCTTTTATTTGTGACGACTTACGTGTCAAGTGTTTTCAAACAAAGAAGACTATAGCCCCCTCTCCTCGGGACAAGTCACTAGGTCAGGATTTTTTTAAAACAAATAAACACTGATTATAAAAATTCAGCTGCAAAACCTATAAAGATGTTGCAACCCCATTTGTTCTTATGCGACTTTTTATTTCGTTCTACTTTTTATTCACAAACTAAGATATAGCTTCTGTGTGTTTAGTAATATTCCAATATTTTTGCAAACAGAATGTATTATTTTTGACTTTTTACCTTCCACCCCCCGTACCCAGAGGAAGGGGGTAGGGGTTTGACCCACTCCCCACCTGAAATATTCGTCCGACTCGCAAAAACATAATAAAAATGTATATAAAAATTTTTTGATGTGTTTTTTAAAGTTTTTTTTGGTGACCCCTCCCCCCACGAAAAAATCCTGGATACGGCCTTGATAAGGAATAAGAAAAGAATAAATGTAGCAAATCAAAGTATTTCATACGGGAAAAATCGGCGATATAGGCTAATACACTGTATAACACGATATAGGTGTATTAAACGACAAGAGCTAAAAACTAAACTTTATTTAAACCCCCACCTCCCCATGAAAATCGCTCTTTATTCTTCAAAATTTAATTTAAAAGAAGTACAGTCGTTAAAGGAAATCATCAAGCAGAAGTGAGAGCTTTCGAAGGAGATTTTTGATACCTCTTACGAAAATTTATTTCTTAGCACAAGTTACAAAAACTGACTAAACACAAGCAAACAACTTGTCAAATATTTCTAATTGGAAAAATAAATTTCCAAGAAAAAAAGGAATATCAGATATTTAAACGGTGAATTAACACAACTATCAAAAAAAACTATTTGATTTAAAGCGGCGAATTATAATTCATCTTTCGGCAGTTCATCCAATTCGACATCGGAGAGATCTATGTCTTCTTCGACTTCTAAAATAGCATCTTTTCCATCCCAAGGTTCAACATCCCGAATTTTGGGCAATTCGGCACCTCGAATGGGAGCTGTCGATCCTTTGCCATACGAGAGATCCCTAAAAAAGAAATTCAAAGTCCGTCAAACAATGCATGACAAACTCCAACAAGAGGAAATTGCGGAACTACAATATTGTACAGCTTAATAGATTTTGGATTATAGTGAATCAAGTCCATTTTGTACATTTTAAAATCAAGTCCACCTTATACAGAAAAAGACACGCCCCTACTTCAATTTGAAAAAGCGATTTTACTCGTTGCTCAAAATGGGGGACTGTATTTTTCCTAAATTGTGTTTTGGGCTATTATTATTTCAATATTGGAGTTCTCATTTCGATCCGACATCCCTTTGGAGGAGTTTCCGTTTTTGAGGATCCCACGCCTTGGTTTTTGCTTTATATACTAGAAATTTTGACTTCCTAGTTTTATATTTCATTTATATTATGTTTTATTTTTAAAGTAGACAAATCTTAACCCCTTTTTTTTTAAATTGCATTTATGAACTCAATCTAAATCACTGACCAAGCTATCACAGCAGTTGCTAAGGGGCTTGAAAAAAAAACTCGTTTCATTTCTTAGCAGCTGTGAATCAAAGCAATTATCCTTTTTTTATTGCTCTCAGCCTTAAAAAATCTAAATGTTAATTAATAATAATTACATTAATAATCTAATCAAATACTATCTTAAATAATTACTATTAAAAACTATTTTTCAACCTTTTACTTGCCTTATAACCAAAAGTCATGTATTCTATTTAGTGTCTTTAAGTTCAAGTATTTTTTTTTTATTTATTGGAACACAAGGCGTGTTGTTTGACCCAAAAATCCTTATAACAATTTTACTAAAATTCTGTCTCCGAGAACAAAAAGAAAATTTTAGGTGAAATTTAACCACAAAATTCGAAACATTAAAAACACTTAACTCAAAAATACAATTTTTATGCTTGTTTTGAGGTTAGAAAAATTTCGGTGAATTGTTAGTATTAAGTATTCTAAGTAATAATTCCATTTTCGTCAACTAACAGAAAATTGCTAGCAATAATTAAGACGGCATAATTAAACTTGAAGGCATTACACATCTTACTGCGCGCAAAGCTTTGTTGTGCAAGGAAAAAACAATTTTAAAAATGAAGACTTTTTCAAGAGAACGACAAGTAAACGAATATTTTGAATATATAACCAATAGTTGTTATCAAGGAAATAGATAAAAAAAAAAAATTAAGAATAGATTAAAATTCTTGTTTAATTCTTTTTTCTGTGTCGCTGAGGAGCGATATAGGTCATATAACCCAACTATTCGTATACATTCTTTTACTTACCTCAAAAAGTATGTCTTCAAAAGAGTCCGTATCTACTGGACTAACTTTGTTCTTTTTTTCTTGGAAAGGTAGTGTGGCCCTCGTCGTTATTAGATCTTGAATATTTATATCAAAACTACCAAAAAAATTTTAATTTTGGATTCTCTCCAAATAAAACAGTAGATGAATTCGGGGCATCATATTCAAGCATTTTTTTTTTCAAGAAAAAAATTATATATATATATATTGGGACTGTATCTGAAAAACTTACAAAATCAACACTGTACCCTCCTCCCTTTATATTTTGATAAGAACTCTTTTTTTCTAATATTTCTATTGAAATATACCCTTTTTGGGTTTTCTATCGTTAAAAAAAAAAAAAAAAAAAAAAAAAAAAAAAAAAAAAAAAAAAAAAAAAAAAAAAAAAAAAAAACCTTAAACAAAATGCGTTCCCCGTTTCCCTCTCAATTTTGGTGAATTGAAACCACTTCTCATGGGCGAATACATAAATAGTGTTTGGGTGGGACACCAACGAAACTTGGCCACCACCATTGGTATTTTCACCCCTCAGCTGCTGTAATTGGTATAACTTTTGACCTTTTGAGGGACCCTGGATTCGCCTCTGTCACTGATTTGCCTCTCACAGAGACAATCTGTTTTGGCTTTACTCTAATTAGCCCTGGCTCACAAGTCTTTCACCATTTTCAGCAAGTTGACGATTCTGGTCCATGTGAACATATACCACGTGGACAAATACTTGACTGTGTTTCTCTACCATAGTTGTTCTGGTACTATAATGCAGCGAAATTATAGACGCGTATTTACTTTTTATTCATGGGAAAACGTTCCTTGAACTAATTTCAAGGAGGGTCCTACCTCGTGTATGCGTATGCCTGCGATGTAGATAAAGTGGGCTAAACTTAAAAATGCCGGGCTACAGTTCAACAAATAAAAAGCGTTACTGTTGGGAATTTCTAGGAAGAACTGAAGAAAACCTTCCTCAAATGTTGTGGAACACCATTTTCCCTGTTTATAGCATCTCACTGTGTAGTTTCAAAACAAATTCAGTGAGTTTCTAAGTTTAAAGGCATAATATCGACTTGAAGCAGAAGATGTATCGGGAACAGCTCAAATGTTGACTCGGTATTCCACACCAACTTCGCAGGAGCTGAAACGCAAGCGGTTCTAAAGAAATATTCTGTTTCTTCTCAGTTGATCCATGAAATGCATAAATTTAACTGCAAAAGAGGAGAAGCGCCCTACTACCTTTAGGATAATGATCTTCACCGGATCCTTAGGATCAGTGGAAAGTAGATGTCAGCAACGACGAGACCCGCACAACAACGTCAGCAACGGCCTGCAGAGGCGAACCAGACATAGCCTCCGTTTTGACACAACGAAGATGACAACAGCTTGGACAAGGAACATGCTCCGTAGGAGGTACGAGCCCTTCAGGCGAATCTCATCCCAGAGTAGGAGGACATCTACACAGCATCTCTCGAGAGGAAAAATTGAAGGCAAATCACTAACATACTGTGTTCTTCTGGAGGAACTAAGATCTAAGATAAGAAGTCGGATTTAATTATATCAGAATACATATGTTTTAATCAATTATATTAATTATCAGAATAATCTGTTTGAATTGTTTTCATCCATATTCATTCTTGATTTTTAGGAATTTGATTTTTAGGATTTTTAGGAGTTGTCATCCATATTCATCCTGGATTTTTAGAAATTTGTATTAATTTATATACAACTAGACCTACGTTGCCAGAGCAACGTGAAGTGTTGCGGCAACCTTTGTCCGGCTTCGCCGAATAAAGTGTTGCGAGCGACACTTTGGTTTTGTTTCTTTGCTATCGGTTAAATGCTGAAGTTGTCAGCCTATCCAAGCTTTTAAAACGTTATGTTCAAAGAAGAACGCAATCAGTAATCACATGATCAAAGGCTATTCCTCAGCGTTGAAAAAACAACAACTACAAAATAATATCGAAAGAAGGGACTAAATTGACTTTGCAGTTAGTTGAACTTTTTCCTTTTCAATCGTAGACATCGTGACGGATCAAGACTTGGAACAATATCTTATATAGTTGGTATTATAAATCTATCCGTAAATTTTCAGGATCAAAATACCATAGATGACACTCTATTAATTATTACGAAACTGCCTCGTTGTTTTACATTATCGTTTGTACCCGTTGCGTAAACACTTAATTCTAGGTTACAGTGAGTATGGGTAGGCTACACCAACTAGAAAAAGTTACAAACCCCTCTTCACTAAAGATGATTGTAGCCTAACAGTCGATTATTACTTGCAAGTCCCCTACATGTCTTACCACTGGAACCAACTAGGTCTTACCATCAAATACACTGGAAACAAATAATAGGTTCACCAAATAGCAAGATTTGCAAACCCCTCGCTGCCGAAGATGATTATGAGCTAACAGCCGACCTTTCCTTCCAAGTCCCCTACATGTCTCACAATTGGTATCGGCTTATTTTTGGTTTCAGTGTGTACCCTACTATTGAAGCTGTCAATCCCTTGAAACTTTCAAACTACTATATCTCATGAAGGAATTTTTGTACCAAAAAATGGATGACATATACTTTGATCAGCTCATCAAGAGCTTTCGATTGCCGTCGAAAAAACTCTATCTGTCCTAGTTCAAAAGTTGATTTTTTTTTGCCGTAGGCTAAGCCAACTTTCTAACGTCACCACTTAGAAAAGAGCAAAGGACAAGCTCCCATTTCTTTAGCAATGACAGAACTTTTAAAGTTTAAGAGGCACATCTGATAACATTTCTCTACCTCAAGTCCGAAAAAACAAATGATAAACCCAGCCAAAATCACGGCCGCACTTTCGGACACGTGGGGAAAATGCCGTTTTTTTGCTTCTGTAAATTTTTCTATTTATCACTCAAAGAAGATATATCGGCTGTGGGGCCGGGTGACTGCCGCATATATTTAACACTTATACATTTTAGTCCATCTTCAATTATTGGTGCCTGCCTGCTTGCCTGCTAGAACGGAGCTTTCCACACGAAAGCAGAAACATGGTTTGATGAAACGAAAGCTTGGCTGCATAACTTCAGATACTTCTCTCTGACATGGCTATATAACTCCACTTCACTTACCACGCCATAGGCTCTGGCTCGTGGACAAGCAAAAACCATCCTTTTTGGCCCCAGGCAAGAGTTCTGCAGAGCTTTCCAAAATGTAAAGCCATATTCATCAATCCGGCCTGAGGTCCACACTTACCGTAAAAACCGCACAGGTAAGACCCTTACCCGTTTCCAGGAATAAGCCGACATCGGCGGCATAGAAAAAAAAACAAACAAGAGCTAAGAGCTCATATGGCACTTATGACGAGGCGAGAAGAGCTAAGAGCCAAGAGATCATATGGTATGAGCTCTAACAAAATTTTATGAATCAATAGATTAATTTAAAAAGGAAAATAAGAGGCTTAATGCCGGTCAGGATTTAAAATAAGAGCTCTGAGTCACGATGTCCTTCTAAATATCAAATTCATTAAGATCCGATCACCCCCTCGTAAGTTATAAATACCTAATTTTTTTCTAATTTTCCTCTCCCTTTAGCCCCCCAGATGGTCGAATCTGGGAAAACGACTTTATCAAGTCAAATTGTGCAGCTCCCTGACACGCCTACCAATTTTAATCGTCCTAGCACGTCCAGAAGCACCAAACTCGCCAAGTCACTGAACCCCTCCCCCCAACTCCCCAAAAGAGAGCGAATCCAGTACGATTCTGTCAATCACGTATCAAGGACATTTGTTTATTCTATCCACCAAGCTTCATCCCGATTCCTCCACTCCAAGTGTTTTTCCAAGATTTCCCCCTCCAACTCCCCCCAATGTCAAAAGATCTGGTCGGGATTTGAAATAAGAGCTCTGAGACATGAATTCCTTCTAAAAATCAAATTTCATTAAGATTCGATCATCTATTCGTAAAATAAAAATACCCCAATTTTCACGTTTTCCAAGAATTCCGGTTTCCCCCTTCAGCTCCCCCCAATGTCACAGGATCTGGTCGGAATTTAAAATTAGAACTTTAAAGCACAAGATCCTTCTAAATATCAAATTTCATTAAGATCTGGTCACCCTTTCGCAAGTAACAAATATCTCAATTTTCAAAATTACCCCCCCCCCCCCAATTCCACCAAAGAGAGCAGATCTGGTCCGGTTATGTCAGTCACGTATCTTAGACAGGTTTCTATTCTTCCCATCCAGTTTCATCCTGATCTCACCGCTTTAAGTATTTTCTAAGATTTCCGATCCCCCCCAACTGCCCCACCCAATTACGCTTGATCCGGTTGAGATTTAAAATAAGAGATCTGAGTTACGAGGTCCTTCTAAATATGAAGTTTCATGAAGATCCGATCACTCCTTCGTAAGTCAAAAATACGTCATTTTTTCCCAATAGAGCGGATCCGTTCCAATTATGTAAATCACGTATGTAAGACTTCTGCTTATTTTTCCTACCAAGTTTCATCCCGATCCCTCCAATCTAAGCGTTTTCCCTGATTTTAGGTTCCCCCACCCCAAAATTCCCCCCAATGTCACCAGATCCGGTCAGGATTTAAAATAAGAGCTCTAAGACACGATATCCTTCTAAACATCAAATTTCATTGAGATCCGATCACCCGTTCGTAAGTTAAAAATACCTCATTTTTTCTAATTTTTCAGAATTATCCCCCCCCCAAACTACCCCAAAAAGAGCGGATCCGTTCCGATTATGTCAATCATGTATCTGGGACTTGAGCTTATTTTTCCCATCAAGTTTCATCCCGATCCCTCCACTCTAAGTGTTTTCCAAGATTTTAGGTTTCCCCCCTCCAACTCCCCCCAATGTCATCAGATCCAGTCGGGATTTAAAATAAGAGCTCTGAGACACAATATCATTCCAAACATCAAATTTCATTAAGATCCCATCACCCACTCATAAGTTAAAAATACTTCATTTTTTCTATTTTTTCCGAATTAACCGGCCCCCCACTCCCCCCCAGATGGTCAAATCGGGAAAACGACTATTTCTAATTTAATCTGGTCCGGTCCCTGATACGCTTGCCAAATTTCATCGTCTTAGCTTACCTGGAAGTGCCTAAAGTAGCAAAACTGGGACCGACAGACAAACCGACAGAATTTGCGATTGCTATATGTCACTTGGTTAATACCAAGTGCCATAAAAACCGGGACAAAACCGAAGTGTTGCTCTCGCAACACAATTACTTAATTTTTGCTCTTGTGACAAATCGCCCTTCCCAAAGTATATTCTTAAACAAATAAAAAGATCACTATTTGCTTTTTGAATCCTTTTTCATCAACACGATGATTAACCCTTGGTAAAAAAAAACATACTTCTTGTATCAAAATATACACTTTTACTTTTTAAAATTTGATTCCGTTTGTTTTTCGTCGCCAATCCAGGACCCATTTCATTCACGAGCTAAAGTGAAAAGTTCTATCTCTTTTTCCCAAAAATATATTTTATTCTAAAAAAACAAAAATCTATGGGTTATCATAAAAATGTCCTTAAAAAAATTTACTATATCTGAGAAGCTTTTCTGTAATCTGATTTTGAAAAATCACACATATGACAAACACAATTAACCTCTAAAAACGGACCTTGTTATTTTAAACAAGGTCTCATACTTTAAGTCAAGCGTTCTTTACTTCTCAAAGTTTTGCCATGTATTTAATGCAGAATATGAATTCGGAAGGTGGGATTTGACAGCCATTTAAGAATATATATTATATTTATATATATTTACATTATTATAACATTATTTATATTATTAATGTATTATTATATATTTATATATGTTATATTATCATAGAATATATATTTAGAATATATAATATTTATTCCATCTTGTTCACTTTTATTGAAGAAGACATGCTTTTCTAGAACAAAAATACAAGCTGGGAATTTACAGAGACGCTTAACATTAAGATATTTCGAATTGAAGATTACACACAAAAAAGGAGCTTCCTTCTCCCGAAATCGTAATTTTGTCATGATCTTTCTTCACTTATCTTTTCCTTTCTTTTACCTTCAATCTAGTGATAGATGCCACAGAGAACAGAAGCTTTCTTACCCCGAAGTGCCGTATCTTTGCAATTATCTTTACCTTCTTTCTAAAGATAGATGGCAGAGAGAACAGACGCCTTCTTATCCTGAATAGGTAATTCTACATTTTTTTCCCTTTACCACTTAGCAGTTTTAGCAACGCTGATCAGAACCAGAATCTTATGATTAAAGAAGTAGATACAAGACCTAAAGACCTAAAGACCTAAAGACCTAAAACTGCCAAACCTTCGAACGAAACGCTATTCAAATTTTGAATTTTTAATAGGTACTGATCCTGATTTCTTTTTTGTTTTCCTTTTTAGTGTAGCACTTGACAATAAAGGAATTTAGCACTGAGAGGTTGTGATATTTTATTTTTTTTTAAACAAAATATTTATTCCATCTTCTGTCAAAAGATACGTTTCACTAAAATGAAGGCAAAAAGAGGAATTTCTAAACGCGTATTTAATTTATTGACTGCAGAAAGATTATGCATAATGGCGAAGGAATTTTTTTCGCGAAATTTTGTTTGGGTGAATAACAAAGTGCATAGCATCATTTTTTTTTTACTAATTACTGTAAAATATCAAAGTTGTTTTCATGGTTATTTTTTTTATTTTTTCTACGGGGAGTGGGAGATTTTTAGATATATAATGAGCATTTCTTTCCTCGTTGATATTTTGCACTGTAATAACAAGAGCCACTGAGGTTTCTTTGAGGGAAAAAGAAACCACGGAACAGGATGAATCTGTTTCTTCTCTCTTTTTTTTTGTTTTTATGCGTTTCGTCGTATTTAGGAGCACATTTGTTAAAAACATTTCAACCAATGAATTTCTAAATGTAAAGCGTAAGCAATGCTGGAATAGTTTTAGTATAAATATTCCACTTAAAATACAAATAAAAGTAGCATTTCTGAGTGGAGGTGAAAAAAAGTGTTTCATTAACCATACGAAGAAATTTTTATCATACCTGACATAGATGTTTCTCTAGTAATAGAGTGCTAGTTCTGTTGATATGATTCTCTTCTGTGCTAAGCCTTTTTTACAGTATTTATTTTATTATAGATATATGAAAAATTTTTCATAGAAAATAGGACGAAATTTCAAATTCTAATAATTGGCATTTACGTTTTTGGATTAAATCCCCCCTGTTTCCCCCTCAACTGTCATTCGATACTCGGATGTTACTAGGGACTTTGTTGAACCATAAACTCATAGACTCACGGTGATTGAGCTTGTAGTCACGCCACTGACCCCCACTTCTAGCCAAAGGATTTAATACACCAAGATTCGAACCATTGTCTCAAAGGAAAAAGGACCACAAGTCCATTAGAATTGTGTGAATCAATTTTTTACCTATTACTTTCAACCTGTAGACCAATTTTGTTACAAGAAAGCAACCTGTCATTTGACCTTATCGTTTTCTGTGTGCACTATATGGCCAGTAGTAATCCTAGAGTGCTGGTAGCATTGCTAGCAGTCTTAAAGTGCTAACAGTTCCTTCTCTGCTAGGCCTTTTTAACAAAATTTCTTTTACTGGTGCTACTAGTAGTACTAGTCGCAGTCCAAGAGTGATAGTAGAGAGCAGAGTCCTAGAAATCGCAGAGTGCTAGTTCTGCTGCTATGACTCTCTTCTGGGCCTTATCGTTTTCTAGGTGCACAATATGGTCAGTAGTAATCCTAGAGTGCTGGTAGCATTGCTAGCAGTCTTAAAGTGCTAACAGTTCCTTCTCTGCTAGGCCTTTTTAACAAAATTTCTTTTACTGGTGCTACTAGTAGTACTAGTCGCAGTCCAAGAGTGATAGTAGAGAGCAGAGTCCTAGAAATCGCAGAGTGCTAGTTCTGCTGCTATGATTCTCTTCTGGGTCTTATCGTTTTCTAGGTGCACAATATGATCAGTAGTAATCCTAGAGTGCTGGTAGCATTGCTAGCAGTCTTAAAGTGCTAGCACTTCCTTCTTTGCTAAGCCTTCTTAACAAAATTTCTTTTACTGGTGCTACTAGTAGTACTAGTCGCAGTCCTAGAGTGATAGTAGAGAGCACAGTCCTAGAAGTCGCAGAGTGCTAGTTCTGCTGCTATGATTCTCTTCTGGGTCTTATCGTTTTCTAGGTGCACAATATGACCAGTAGCAAGCCTAGAGTGCTGGTAGCATTGCTAGCACTCTTAAAGTGCTAGCAGTTCCTTCTTTGCTAAGCCTTCTTAACAAAATTTCTTTTACTGGTGCTACTAGTAGTACTAGTCGCAGTCCTAGAGTGATAGTAGAGAGCAGAGTCCTAGAAGTCACAGAATGATAGTTCTGCTGCTATGATTCCCTTCTGGACCTTAAAGTTTTCTAGAAAATATGACCAGTAGCAGCCGAGCATTTCTCATATGCTAGTCTCTATAAGATGACAAAAAGAGCAAAAAAAAAAAAACAACACAAAATATAAAAAAGCGATGAAAAACGAGAATATTTAAGAATCAAGAACTTAAAACACTTAGTCGAAAAGAAAATATTACCTTAAAAATGCATTGATTCCATCACTAGAGAAGGAGCCACGCAACGTCAAATACTTCATCTTCTTATGACTTATAACAGCCATAGCTGGATATCCAAAACCACCAAGTTCTAGAGCTTCTTCTAATTCTGGCTGACTGCCTGCTTCAGCCCAAAGCCATCCCCACATTTTCTTTTTGTATTTTTCTCCCATGGTTCTGAGAATTTCCAAGTAATTATTGCGACATTCAGATTGACAGTCGTATATGTTTGGCAGAATTGAAATAACGCAAAGTGGATGATCGACACAGGCAGACTTGAAGACTGACTCAGATGTTATCTAGAAAATGAATAATTTGGGAACACTGACAACACTGCTAATTTTATAATTGTCTCAAAGAACAACGAGGTACATTTTGTCCAAAAACTTTTTGGTGGTCGTGTTATACAATCAACAGTGGTAAATAAATCCAAGGAACAGGAGTGGGGGCGGGAAGGCTGGTGGGAAAAATTGCAAGTATTTGGGGAAAGAACACACAAAATATCATGGCGATCCAAATATTTGAGCTTGAAAGCGGCATCTTAGAAAAATAAGAGGACCAAGAAAGACATTCTTATCTCTCTAACGATCTAAGTATCTGCAGATGACTGTTCCTTCAAAAAAGCACTGGCGAATCCATGGGGGCCAGAGGCCCTGCCCTCCCCCAACCCCAAGATTTTTTCTGACACCCTCTTTCCCTGTTTTTTTTACCCCTCCCTCCAAAGATTTTCCTCTAGATCCACTCCTGCAAATAAGGGATAGAAGCAGAAGATGTCGAATTATGGAACTGAAGCCATTTCTTTGGCAGGACTTATATACAAGCAAGTATGCGCAAGTATTATTTTTGTGGCCTATTTTGCAATTTGACATAGAATTACAACGAAATTTTGAACATGCCAGTTTAAACTGTGTAATGACTTTTGAATAGCAGACAATGTTCTTATTCAGGCTTAGTTTAAATGAAAGGAGATGACAAATTAATTACTACACCCCCAAGCACATATACTCTAGCCTTTTTTCTACTTCTTGTCTGCTTAGCCTAAATGAATATTAAGATGGGTCTAGCTAAAAAATATACATCTGCAGTCAGAATTCCATTGTGGATCTAAATACGAATAACTTTACCGATATCCCCCCCCCCTCCATAACGGTCTAACATATAGCCTGAATTACAAATCTAAACTATTTTTTTGGAAATAAACTAGACTCTACAGTTTTCAAAAAAAGCTTTTAAGTACAATTAAGTTATGATTACTTTTCATGCTCTTCCATAATTCAACAATTATTTGTGGGGAATTATTTCATATCTCTATAAGAAAACACATGCATAATTGAAGGTTTGGTCATTTCCATCTTAAACTTAATGGGTGTAAGCAGTTATTTTCTTTATATATCTGTCTTGTTTGGTCTCTACAACTATGATTTTTGTCTAATTTTTAAATTGATACACATTTTTACAAATGTCTGTTAAAATGCATTCTTTGAGGCATGAGGTCCCACCTACAAAATGATCCACTACCCTTTTTTCATAATTGCTAAAATGATCTAATACATCATTATCTCACAAACCATGTCAGTTTCGGTAGAAAAAGCCACAAAATAAATGTAAGATAATAATAACATAAGAGGTATCACCCCAATGCATTCTTATTCAGGATTAGTTTAAATAAAGGGAGATGACAGATTAATTCCTACACCCCCCAGCACATGTACTCTTACCTATACTAGTGTGAAGGCCCATAAAGAGATAGACAATTTAGGAAATGAAATGCATTCTTTCAGGCATGTGATAACTCTCTCCCCTACACAATACCTGCCAACGATCTTCAATAATAGCTGATGCATAATCATTTGTCACTGCATGTTATTATCATGAACAATCTAGAAATCAACTTAGATAAGACAAGGATTGTGATAATAAATGCCTATGTTCATTGTCTATCTTAAATGGACTAGCTACATTAATTTTTAGGTACAAATGCCCCTCGGTGTAGCTTTCTCTTCTTTGCGTATGGGACAGATCAATATATATATATATATATATATATATATATATATATATATATATATATATATATATATATATATATATATATATATATATATATATATATATATATATATATATATATATATATATATATATATATATATATATATGTATATATATATATATATATATCTATATATTGATCTTTCCCATACGCAAAGAAGATAAAGCTACACTGAAGGGCATTTGTACCTAAAAATTAATGTACAAAGTATATATATATATATATATATATATTATATATTTCAATGTTCATAAATTGATTTGCTATTTCGGAATTGACAATCGATGGCACGTTTGGCAAATTTAGAAGTAATTATTGAATTATGAAGTACAATGATACCCTGAGGCATAATTTTTGATTTAACTAGAGTTTATTTAATGCTTATTTAACCAGAGTTCAGAGAAAGATTTAAATGGGTCTGAATACTTAGTTTAGGCATGCATGTTAGACAGCCTATTTTGTTTATCAAGCTAAAAAATCAGCATTCCCATTGAGCCAGAACTTGACTTCTATTACCAAAGCAACCTTATTAAGGGTTAGTTTAAATGAAGTGAGATGAGAGATAAATTCCTACACCCACTCCCCATGCATATATACTCTTACCTATACTTATGTGAAGGTCAATGATGAGCTAGACAATTTAGGCATTAAAAATGTGTTCTTTAAGGTATGTGATACTCCTCCCCATTACACAATACCCATCAACTATCTTTTATAATAGCTGATGCATAATCATTTGTCACTGTATATAATTTTATAAACAAAAATCATGTAAATCAACTTAGATAACAAAAGGATTTAGATAATAAATGCCTATGTTTAATGTTTCTCTTATATGGACTAGACTAAATTACTTTTCAGGTACAAATGCCCCACAATGCAGCTTTTACGTTCTTTGCATATGGAAAGATCAATATATATTTTTCAATACTCATAAATTGATCTACTTTCTCAGAATTAACAATCAATGGCAAATTTAAAAGTGATTATTGGAATATAAAAGACCATAAAAAATACCAAGTGATATATTCACCTTCATCCAAGCTGAGTTATGTTGTCAACTTAAAATATAACAAATATTGTTTTGTGTTAGGGTACATTGATACCCTGAAGCATAATTTCTGATTGAACTAGAGTTTAATATTTCTTGTTTAACTAGAGTTCAGAGAAAGGTTTGAATAGACCGGAACACTTAATTTGAGCATATATGTCAGACAACCTCTTTTGTTTATTAAGCTAAAAAAACAGCATTCCCATTGAACCAGAAATCGACCTCATTACCAAAGCAACTTATTCAGGCTTAGTTTAAATGAAGTTAGACGATTCATCCCCCAATGCACACATCTTCTTACCTATACTTGTGTGAAGGCACACTGAGCCAGATAATTTAGGCACTGAAATGTGTTCTTTAAGGCATGTCATACTACCCCCCCCCCTACACAATACCCACCAACCATCTTTAACAATAGTTGATGCATAATTAAATGTCACTGCATATAATTAATGTAAGATCTGTAAATGCACTTAGTTAAGACAGAGATTAAGTTATTAAATACCTTTTCTCTTATATGGACTAGATAACATTACTTTTCATGTACAAATGCTCCAGAGTGCAGCTTTACATTCTTGGCAATTGGGAAGATCAATATGAATTTTTCAAAGCTTGTAAATTGATGTGCTATTTCAGAATTGACAATCAATGGCAAATTTGGCCCTCTTTTTGAAACAATCAGTTTGATAGTTGCACAATCTTCTTTATCACAGAAGAAGGGCACTATAAGTTCAATTTCCATTCAAATGAGCCCTAACCCAACTTTCAAGAACCACTAGTCTTATGCAATTACTCATTAGAAAAACAAAACACACACACACACAAAAAAAAATAATGCACCCATAATTGTTTTTCTCGGAAAACCATAAATTTAAGACGAAAGCTTGAAATGTCTGCCATAGAATTCTCTGATATGCTGAATCTGAGAATGTAATTTTCATTAAGATTGCTTGAAGTCATGCAAAACGTTGTTGATTACACTCTAGCAAAGGCTTTTGAGATATAAATTCCCCCATACCAAAGCCTTCTTAATCTTTCGATTGCATTTTATTCTGATTGGAATTAGATACCCCTTGAAAACAGATACTTGACAATTGATTGTGCTCATTAGTCACATTTTCTTGATATCAATTATCCTACAACCCTAGACGGGTAAGATGACAATCTAATTTAACTTTTCAAATACTTTTAAATTTAAAAATACGATCGTTATCTTACATGTGGATTGTCGGGGGGGGGGAGGGATTTTATGCAAGGGAGGAGATTTCCAGAGAAGAACTGTCCGCGGCGGATGTTTTCCGTAACTTACGATCGTTATTAATACACAGAGGGGAATTTTCCACGTTGGGAATTTTCCTTGAACTTTCTTTCATTTCAGATCGCAGCAACGCACGATGGGCAAGTTAATTGAACATTAAAGTCTGATTGCTAGCGTCAGATATTATCAGGATAATAAGCTGAAACTAGCATTGATAAAATCTCATTTTTAATAACTATTTGATGGCTTTTTTCATAAATTGGTTTAAAAAATGGCAAAATTTTAATTTTTTCCAAGGGGGGGTGATGTGCAAAAATATACACAAAAATCCATTCATAATTTTAATATACACATAAACGGCCATACTTTTAAACGCATTATACCAAATGCCCAACTTTCCACTGGTCTTCCACCTGATGTAACTACTAGGCTTTAATCAATTGCACCCTCAATGAAAGGGTTTCTTCTTTACATTCTCACCAAACAATGCCATTAGGTCAATGAAAAACAATTTTAATAGCAAGGGCGTTTTGTAATTTTACCTTCAAACTAGTAAACATCAGCTCCACTGGTAAAAAAAAAAAAAAAAAAAAAAAAAAAAAAAATCCAGTCTTAAACTGACCTGTTCTATTTCCGGAGCCGGTACACTTTCTGTTGCTTTCTCAAGAGCCCAGGAGACAATATCTTGTGAAACTCTGCCACCATCATAATCTTGTGCTGAATGTCTATCCTTTTTACCAGATGGGAAATACTTGATAGTTGGGTAGCCTTGAACACCATACTCTTGCGCCTGAAAAGAAAGGAGTATTAATATAAAAACACTAAATTAAGGCTAACAATACTCTTTCCCAAAGAAATCATTTCGACAGAGCCCCGGGATCTCCTTCAAAGATGCAAAAAAAAGTTTTTTGCATCTATTATTCATATTTCAGTCATATTTCCTATTAGTCATTTCCCATGTATCCATTAGATTAGAATTGTTTGGTGGCTTCCAATATTTGCCTGCCTGTACAAATATAGTTATGTCCGAAAATTTTTAAAATAGCAAATATGAGGGTAAATATAACGAAAAAATCCAGAAAAAACCCTAGCTTTAAAAAAAAGAGAGAAAAAGAACAAACACACAAACGCTATACAAGGGGTCTTCATTTAGTTTCAATGTTTGTTTTGAGGTTTGGTTTTATATTGTCTTTTGGACTTTTATCTGTATTTTTTTTGTTATTCTTCACGATTGAGCTGCCTGTACAAACAAAGTTATGTCCGAAAATCTCTCAAATCGCAAATATGAGGGTAAATATAACGAGAAAATCAAAAAACAAAAAAATATAGCTTCAAATTAAAGAAAAAAAGAACAAAGACACAAACGCTATACAAGGGTTCCTATTTTAGCTTCAATGCTTGTGTAGAGGTTCGTTTTTATACTGTCCTTTGGACTTTTCTCTGTATTTTTTTTTTATTCTTCACGGGTAAGCAGTAGCCTCGACCGAAATATTTGCACAATTCTTCTTCTGTTTTTCACCGGCTGTTCTTATTCTCGTTTCTCTCTTCTTTGCCATTTTTTCACTTTTTCTAGCTTATCAGCCCGCTCAGTATCTAATCTTAATTGTATGGATGGATGCATTGAATGGATGGATGATAGACTATATATCAAACATTTTGTCTAGAATATTCGTAAAATCAATAAATTTGATTCTGGGTATGATATGATCCCCACTTCCCCTGACTGTAAATTATGCCTGAATAGTCAATTGTTTAAAAATAGGTTTTATAGGATTTATAGATATAATCTTCGGTGTCTAATACCTTGAAACTTTCAGTTAACGTTCTCTGGGTTAATAGGACTACATAATTTGTCGCGTTATATTAATATAACGACAAATATAAATACAGCATAAAATACAAAATAAAATATAAAATACAAATATCGTTATATAAATATAACGACAAATATAACGAGAAGAAATCATGGGAAAGATGTCTATATTGACCTACTCAAAATATAGTACTTGACCCTATTACTCATATAATTTAGCAACGCAATAGTCCAAGATCTTTTTAAGTACCGAATAATATATTAGAAAACCTCACCGAAAAAATGTACCAGGCATGGTACCTTAAAAATACAAAAGTACCATACAAAAAAAAAACAAACCAATATTACTGAGCCTTGAAGGGAAGTTTTGTTATTCAACTGATCAAGCTGATTCAACCGATTCTGAGTGAATCAGTTGACCAACAGATTCAGCTGATCGCTGCTGATCTACCAGATGCTGAAGTGGTCCCTGTTGTCCAAATAACAAATAACTTTTTTTTTGACTGGGCTGATTTGGTTTAAATTCTGTAACTAGAATTTTTTCTTTTTCCTAAAATAGCTACAGAAAGCTTGGCGAAAATGTTTTCAATCTTTAATGAAAATAAACCATTTAATATAAAATGGTTTTTGTTACTATATTTTATGTTGTGGCGGAGAAAAGACTTGGAGAAGTGGCTACTATCTATACTACGGCATTTAAAGCAGTCGAAATAACTTGAATCTAGTCATACTTAATGTCCCGTTTGACCCCAACAGAAAAGGGATTTCATTTTAGTAACACAGGGATAAACAATTAGGAAACAGACCTAGACAAAGTTTTTTATTCAGCATTCAGTTATTCAGAGAATATCAGGTAAATCAAATTACTAAAATGCCAAAAAATCAAAATGCAACATTTTTTCCCACAACTGGGGCCTGTCAGAGGTCAACTATTATCGCAAAAACACATTTTTCTAAATTTTTCTTTTGGTTGTTAAAAATTATGATTTTTTAGGGTAGTACCATATTTTAATCAGTGTTGCCACGTCAAATTGTCAAAATAAATAGTGAGAACTAATTAGTTGAGTTCAAAAACGCTTTTCGTCTTCAAAAATTCAAATATTAAAGACCTATTGAATTCTGAATACAACTACATCTTCAAAGGAAAGCTACACTTTTCAAGCTGTTTTGTGCAATACCTTTTTTAGGATATTGTTTATATATTTTTAACCTGCGTTTTTCAATTTTTTTTTTTAATTTGACACACAATACAACCAAAAACTGCATAACTGAAAAGTATTTCAAATAAAAAATTGCAAGTATTTTAAATTAAAAAATAATTTAAATTTAAAATAAAAAATATTTTAAATGTTAAAAAAAACACCTCCCATAGTAGTAGGTAACAATTAGGTGTACATAATAGATAAATAATACCGGCGTCTTGAAGAAACTCTATATATTCAGTAGCTTAAAAAAAGTGCCGGCAACAAGATTCGAAGGGGGTACTGGTAACTAGGATCCAAAGGGCCTTCACTACTACCCGCTACTACCAAAACTGCATAGCTCAATATGAAAGTATTTCAAATAAAAAAATGAATCCCCAATTTTTAAAGATATACGTGATTGTGTAAGTTTCCGCTTAACCAATCGAAATGATTCAGATTTCATTGTCACTTCTTTGTGCTTTTAAAAGTTCCAAAATTTTTATTTTAAACAGTAGGCAAAATAACCAACCTGACACTGTCGATCTAATAAATATCAAGTAATTTTCAAACAGTTCGTGGCAACGAACTGTAAGCAAGGAGCAACTTGGCTCAATAGTAACCAAAACAGCAGATACATCAAAAGAATTGAATCTTAATGCTGATTCCAAATATATAAAGTTCAACATGGCAGAAACGATAAATCGTATTCGATAATCTTATAGTATCGCATTCGATATTCGTATAACGATAAATCGTATAGGTTACATTTCATCCATCCCCACCAATTAAAAAATCAGGATTCCTAATATCGGAAACATCAAAACAAAAACTCGATTTTATATATTTTTGGTTCTAAAATTGGTCTTTTAGCCTAGTTGTCACTTTAGCCAGGTTCAAGCCAGGGTTACTTGTTTAAAAATTTATTCTGAAGTCGGGGACGTATCTTTTGAAAACAGTTTTTTCTGTTTATTCATTCTTAATTCATAGAGGTAATTTACATAGCTATATTTCTAATTCACAATAAATTTTAATGCAAGATACAAGAAATATCCTTTAATTTTTTCCTTTTTTTGTCTTGAGTGAAGTCAATCTACTTTGTAATCATGCCTTAAATAAATAAATGAATTAATATTTATTTTCCATAAAATTATTTCTTAATTACCTTGATTGAGTGAACTGTCGCATCAAGGGCTCCCAGTTTGACTTTGCCTTTAAGTTCAGTGGCTGCTTGAGCCCAATGAGGTGCCAGGTTCTTACAGTGGCCACACCACGGTGCATAAAATTCGACAAGCCACAAATCATCGGATCCAAGAACAAGCTTGTCAAAGTTGTCATCAGTCAGCTCAATAACATCACTACTACCCGACTATAAGGAAAAAGTCATTATAATGAAAAGTAACTACACCTAAAAGCTATTCTTCACAAAAGAAGTGACCCAATACCAGTAGTCATTTTAAGTGAATCCATATTCACCTGAGAGTCATAAAAAAAAAATGGTAGAATTCCTCACACCCATTGTCCCTTCCCCATTTCAAGTGGACTAGTATGACTTTAATTTTAGTTACAATAAAATTCAATCTGAGAAAATGAATTACAACAGTTGGAGCCCCCCCCCCCCCCAAAAAAAAAGAAAATCACATTGGAAATAACCCATTTTATCACCAAATGAAGCAAAACTAATGTATTTCCTACTGGTTTCAATTACACAAACACCACTTCACAACACATATTTCCGAACAATATTTCACAAACACCAGATCAGCCACCTAACAAAAGCATTGAATCTACTCTGCCTCAATACCTAGCGTTATGCTGTACTCGTCAGAGAAGTAGCCGATGGCTCAGATGATGATCTTAGATGCTGCTTCGACAAAACACCTCCTTATTATTGAATGCATTAGATGGTTTGACTGAGTACTGAATTTGGTCTTCTGAATCCTCTGCTCTTTTAAATTGCCACTCCTGCCTGAACAGATCGAGTCTCACACCTTTCATTGGTATGGTCATCTGTTTTACCACAATCAACCATCCGTTCGCCTCATCTTTGACTTTGGTCCAACCATAAACGGCTGGAGACGCCACAAAGATAGATCATGCACAAGTTGGGCAGACGTCATTTGTGGTCGAATCACCATCTGGGGCATTGAGCCCGTCGAAGCCCCCACCCTCACCCAGGACAGAACACTCTGGAGACTACTAACGGTGCTTTGCTACGAAGCACACAATTTTAATTATTTACGTCATAAAATTACAACATGACAAATCGATCTAAAGTAAGTAGTGAATTCTCAAATGATGTTTCATTTCCACCCGAAATAGGTATTTAAACCTCTTTGAAGCAACAATTCACAAATATAACACCAAAATAAAAAAATCTCGAAAACGATCTACCTGTAAAAATATCTCAGATAATTCTTTCATTTTCTTTTAAATATAAAGCTGAGTTTTTTAAATAAACATGCATTTACCCTTTGGAGACATATACAAAAGTTTTTGCACAGCAGCCTTATGATTTAGAACTCTCCAGAAGTCAAGAGAATTTTCGGGTAGGGGGCATGCCCCCTCTGGGTATGTCCCTGCCATCTACTATATCCTACCCCTACAAAACAAGACAAATAAATCCTGGCTCTTAGTAAAGTTCTGATTAACGATTAATTCACACGATTGATTACTTTAACGATTAATTTAAAAAAAAATTATTGGTTAAAATTAGCGCTAACTAATGCTTGTCATTAGTAAAATTTAACTGTGAATGGATCTTAACAGAGAAATAATTTATTTGAATGGCTTTCCTGTCAACCCAATAATAAGTATAAAAGGACTTTCAGAAACAGTTCTCTGACACATTCTAGAAAAATAAGACGTTTCTTTTGGCTGGCCTTGCGAGACATAATATTGTAAACTGATGAAGCAGATAAGACAGACCCTCCGCCCAAAATGAGTCCCTTTTTAATAAATGAGTAACAAAAAAAGAAAAAATCCAGAAAGCGAATATAATCCAACTTCAACTTTTACAAATCAATCCTCTTTATAAAGTCACATAGCTTTTTAGCGTATAAGTTTAATATGTCAGAATATTTCCTTTAGTTCGCCTATCTCGTATCTCATAACTTGATAAGAGCACAACAGACAAACTCAGTAGGTTAACAAATGTTAAAGTAAAGTGTACTCACAGAACTACTCTTCTTTCCACCCATTTGATTATTGACTTTCGCTTTTAAAGCTTTGAAAGCAGCATCAATGAGCCCATCAGCAGTCCTTGCTCCATTGTAATCTTCTGGCTTCCTTTTATTTGCTCCAAAAATTTTAATAGTTGGGAAACCACGCACACCGAACTCACCACCAAGTGAATTATGCTCGTCAGCATTTACTGCACCAACTTTCACAACACCCTAAAATACAATTTATTAATCCGGAATTGGTGGTATTCTACACCAACACTTCCTGCACCAACTTTCACAACACCCTAAAATACAATTTATTAATTAGGAATTATAGGTATTCTGCACCAACAATTGCTGCACGAGCTTTCACAACACCCTAAAATAGAATTTATTAATTAGGAATTAGTGGTATTCTGCGCCAACATTTACTGCACGAACTTTCACAACACCCTAAAAAACAATTTATTAATTAGAAATTAGTGGTATTCCAATTTGGTCTTTGGCACCCAAGTGCCCAATGCCTAAATTATTTTTCAATTAGATTGGATTTTAAATTGCTATAACTATCAAAATTATTTTTGTCAAGTCTGAATGAATGAATGATTTATTTCAAAACGACTGTTCAAAAGCTCAAATAGTCAGATATGCGTTCTTATCAAATAAGGTTAATTTCTCACAACCTATTTCTGTCGTACCACTCGACAAACAAGGATATAACATCTAAAAGATATTTTAAAAGAAACAACTTTCGATCCAAGACTAAAATTAAAGTTGAAAAGGTTGAATTGTTGGTCATATTCTTCGCATATTTACTCTTCAGAGTAAAGTTAAGTCCCATCAGTCTTTGAAATTTTTCTTGGGGTCTCTTCTTTCACCAGTCTACTGATGTGAGTCCAATCTGAGCTTCTATCTACTCCCAGGCAGAAAAGGTACAGTATGTTGAATGACGAGTATTATCTTTCTATCCCTTTGAATAATGCCTTCTAGGGTGAGAGCCGTACACATGGCGTTAACATATTGTTTTCAGGAGACACGGCATTCCATACATTTGGTGTGTCCCAGGCATCTATGTTGTTTTGTTTTATTTTGTCGAGGATGGTTCGTTTTGGACTTTTTACTTCGAAGAAGCTTTCTGCTGGTGAATTTATCATGATAAGTGATACCACCAATGCTTTGCATTGTTTTTCTTTCAAAGGCTACTGGGCGGCCCTGGCCATCTGCTTTAAAAATCCAAGTTCTACTAAATGGTGAAAGTTATTATGAGCGAGTTGAATAGCATCACTTGAGCGTTGTTGATAAATTCTTGCTCCTCCAGATCAACATCAAAGTCTTAAACTGGAGTTCTCAAGCATCGGGTATCTCTTGATCTCTTTGGAGTGGTTACTGTCAGAGGTGAGTAAGCTACCAACGTAGGTATATCCCTCCTCCCACCCAATGTTACCACCCCCAAGCTGGAGGGTGAGGTTTGCCTCGGAATCAGGTTTGTTGTGAGCAGCACATTACTTTCATGTTTGAAGTATCAATTGCCCAAAAAATTTCACACAGCATTTGCTGAAACATAATGGTTTGTTTTCAACATTCCCTTTAGAGCATTTTTCATTTTATGTGGGTGGCCAAACACCACACTACACTACTAATGCATGACATACTAATACCCAGCAATGCTTCAACTTCATGATGTACAACATGAAATACTTCCTTTATTAGTTCACATACAATGCCACCTTTGCATTATGTCATAGACTGGCATCAAATGACAGTATTTAACAAATTAGAATATTGGAGCAGGATAAATTTTCAGTAAAGGCCAGTTACCATTTCTGTTTTGAATTCCTTTTCCAAAACTTGACAGTTTCTTTGTTCACAATAGTACAAAAAATGATATTTTTTCTGATGTAAAAAAATCACATGGATGCTGATTAAAAAAATCAAACACTTGTACTACCAGCATTTAAAAGTAGTTTTACTACCAGTACAATGTCTCTGTCTCTCAAAATGGTTAAAGATGCATATCTTTAAACTTTGGTTCCAGTTTAACCTTGTCCTCTACCTTTTAGTATGTGGATGGCATGGACTTTCAGTATTGCATGGTACTTAATATTATTTAGGCCTTGCAAATTACTTTAACTAGGGATAGTATCAATCAAAGGACAGAAAACAAGTTTTTCAACTGGACACAATTGACTGATCATTTGGTTTAACTACTGAAATTGCTTCTTTAGTCCCTATTAATCTGTAAAAAAAATCGTTACCCTTCATTGATATTGTCTATATTTATAAGGAATTAACTAGGACTAGGATTAACCTTGTAGCCACAACTAGTGAAGGGTGATGCAAATGTCTTGCAACTAGTACTCCCTATATGGCTATGACCATAGATGCCGTATACATTTACTCAAGTTCTACTCATTTTAGATAATAAGCCGAGTAAGCTACTCATTTTACTCAAGTTCCAAGTTCTGCAAATTTAAGCCGCTACCCACAACTTTACTCAGGGCTGAAATATTTATAAGATGTTTTGTTGCTGACTTTAATATGGCAGTAGTTTTTGTGTGTGGATGCTGAGCTTAACTCGGATTCTTTTAAGTCTAGTATTATTAGCACTGATTTTAATAGTATTATTAGGTACAAACCCTCTCCCCAAATTAACACCACTGCCATTCCATTTTATTTCCATTTTAAATTTTAAAATATCCATTTTAAAATATCAGATGAGTCATACACCAAGATTTCTTATTCATAAATTCCAAACAAACTATTAAAAAAAAAAAAAAAAAAAACCTACTGAGAAATTATTTGATTTCTCTTCACTCAATATAGACCAACTGCAAATTTAAATAAAAAGCTAAGTACCTTCAAACCTTTTGCAGCTTTAGCATATTCTGGAGCTAAACTTTTACAGTGTCCACACCAAGGAGCAAAAAATTCTACAATCCAAATGTCATCACTTTTTCTCACTAGAGAATCAAAATTTGAAGGGGTCAATTCAACCACATCACTATTGGAAGGATACAAACATGATCCATAGTGGAGCACAAACAAAATACCTGAAATAACCAGAGCTAGATATAGATGATTAAAATAATATTTCATTCTTTAAGTCTTTAACATAAAATGTTCTTAGAAACAAGAGTGCAATACTATAAAGGTTAACATAGGTCCAGCCCCTGAAGGTAAGGTGGATCTATCTTCAAAACATGAGGAAATTTCACAACCTTATTTGTGTCTACGATATATCTCCTGAAAATACTGGTCAAGTAATGCACCCATTTCTATTCCCCTTGAAGGAATACTCATACCCCCCCCCAAGAGTCTGTCACAAATGCACATGTATGTACAGAAAGAGACAACATTAAAAAATTTCAAGAGGGGGTCAAAACATACTTTAACTTGCCTTGCTAAGACTCTGAATGTCATTAAAGTGTATTGTCTAGAAGAGAACCTATATTCAACTGATATCAAAGCTTTGAAAGCAGATCTATAGCACAGCACAAGGTAAAAAGAAAATGTCTGAGCCTATTATATTTGCTATATCCTGATGTATACCTATAAATTATGACCTTTTTCTTATTAGGCTATTAAGTAGGCCTATTAGAAACATTTAAACTTCAATAACTTAATAAAAATTTAGAAAATAGGTCACAATACAGCTTGAAATCCTGTCTAAATCCTTGGTATCATGTTTTTGAAACACAAAGTTAAAGAAAAGCAGATTCAAACTAAAATAAAGGAAACTTCGTCTGCCAAAATTGAAACTTAAAGGGATATACATGTCATCTACACTAATACTGCTACTACTAACACCTCACCGCAGCACCCAGCTACTTGCAGCCAAAAGAGCTAGACACATTCCTCCATATTTAAAGCCTACCTCTTTACACCTTCCCAAGAAGTTCCGATTTCTCTTAAATCCTTCCTTACAATCTCCTCCCACCCAATTTGGGGATGATCCATTTCTGTTTGACCCAAGATGATTGGCCAAAAGATCTTTGGCAATCCTTCATCTGCAGAATGTGTCCTAGCCTTCTCAGACTTTCTCTCATTATAGCCCTCGAAAGCTGGATAAAGCCACATTTTCTTACACAGCCTACTTTTTGAAATATGGTTGGTCAAATGGGTCAATTACTCTAAACTATGGGTACCCAAATCAATCCACAGACGATTCCTCTAAAAAAAATTAATTAGAACCTCCTCTGTCTTTAGGAGGCCCCATGTTTCAGAACCATGCTTCTCTAATGTCATCACTGTAGCTTCAACTATTCTAATCTTGGTTTGCATGCTTATCTTCTTATTCTTTCAAACTCTTTTGGACAGTGGAAAAAACCCAGACTTAGCTATTCTACCTTTTCATGTGTATCCACCACTGTTACACATATCCACCAAACATCTTCACTGTATCCACCACCTTAATTAATAATACTATCAAGGTAAGGGAAGCTATCCACATGATCTCTTTCATTTCCCAACTTTCAAGATCTTTTCATTACCTAACATCACCTCTTCACCTTCACTTATTCCCAGTTTAAGCAACTCAGTCTTCTTAAAATTCAATTTAAAGCATATTCTTGCTCTCTGAGCTCTCAAATACATCATTCATTTTCACCTGGGACATTCTTATCACCAGTATAGCCTGGTTTAAAATTTCCAATTTTTCAAAAATATACTCATAATCTTCTGTAATTTATCTTGAACTTCAAAACCACCATATATAATACTCCTTTACAACATTATCAGAACCTGTGGCCCTAATATTTTTTAATAGTTTTTGTACTGTCTCTAATTTTTCCTTGTAAAATAAATATTCCTTCACTTTCAAAGCATCACAAACTTTTTAATTCTTTTCTAGTACATTCTCAAAATGTACTTGCTCTCTCTCTGAGAGAGACAAGTTTCTTATCATTAATTGTAGTCCCCCTCCTATCTTTAACTGGGACGAGTCAAGATAAAGCATGTTAGATTTTTTAACATGCCAGTACAATATTTATCTATTATGCTGTCAGGCTCTATCTTCTAGATCTTCAGCAATTTTATCCACGGCCTCCACTTTACACCTCCTTAATCCATATTTTAATTCTTTCTCTACTTTCCTTATGTTCCTGTTATTTTCATACAACCTATCTCTCAAATACTTCTTGCACAAGCTCCTCCTCTTCTCTACTAAATTTAAATCATTTTCACTAAATATTTCAGCTGATTTTCTAATTCCTAAGACACCATCTGCTACTGTACAAATTATTCTATCCATCTTCTACATTGTCAAATTTTAGACTCTCAAATTTAATATTCAACTGTTCCTGAAAGGTTTCTTTCAAATTCTCATTCTGGAGTTGCCAAATGTTGTAACTTCCTGGAATATAGTTACTTTTCCTAGATTCCAGCTTTAGATACAACTTGATGATTAGCTTTACATTTGTCTTCCACAAAATCTTCTATCCTTAAAGACTGAAAATGAGCAGGGATAGCACATTGGATATGCCTTGCAAGGATACAATTTGATCTCTACATTTATTCCTAAAAGTTTCAACCACCTAATTTAACTACTTGCTAAGTTATTAAAAAACACATCAACTGGAATTTTACTAGGATACCATCCAAAAAGCTGCATTTCAACCAAGAATTTACCAAAAGTGAATTTTTAAACAATATTCTTCCATATGAAAAACACTTTGAACAGTTATAAAATAAAACCTTGGGTAGGTCTGCCCAAATCCATGCTTGTTGAAAATAGCCAAGAAACATATTGAATAATCTAAATGCACAAAAATACAATACAATAATGAAAGAGTAGGTCCATTATATTCCCTATTCAACACTGTCTTAAAATGCAATGGTTGCTATTGTGATACACCTCCCCCTTGAAATACCCATATATAGGCCTAGATATTATATTTTTGGACTACTTTTTATGTCTGATCCATTTTTGAACACATCTGCTGATATATTTCTTACTGATATGCTCATATCTGAACTTAATATTACTTACTGATATATTTAAAAATGATTAAAGAAAGTGGAAGAAACCATGAAAATTGGACTCATACAAACTAACTACATATTATTACCTGAATTTGCACTTCAGAGCAAATTAGTCGCAAGAACTGTGATGCTCTGTAGTTGATTATGGCAATAGATGTGGTTGCTGTGTTAAGGTCAAGCAATAATACCATCAGGACTAGAGACTGCTGAAGAGATGGAATTTAAGCCCACTCAGTAACTGTGATCACATGGTAGGTGTGGTTGAAGAACCATTCTCCAGCAACTTAGAGTTGGCACCCCTGCACAACAGCAACTTTGGATTAAGTGTGCAAGATGGTTGGGTATGACAAGCTGCATCACCCTTCAAGCTGACTCTCTATTGTCTTCCAAGAGTGTTATGGTAGTAAGGCCTGGGAGGGGTTTTCCCACTGGAATATCCATGGTTTGGCCTCCTATTCCTTGTTGATGCTCTTTTTGAATTCCTCTGGTGAGGTTGTGGAAATTGTCTCTTGGCTTAGTTGGTTCCAATCATTCACCACTCACTGGCTGAAAAAATCTAGTTGGACCTTGGTGTTAATGGTGGATTTGAACAGCTTTTTGGAAAGTCCTCATGTTTGTTATTATAAAGTAAAAATTCTGATATTATAGGCAAATATTTTCTTTAGAAGTTTTGTATGGTATCATCCTTGCCTATGGCCTCTTCTGAAAGAAACACTGTAATAACAAAAGAGCTATCATCCCATTCCCTAGTGAAAGTTTTTTTTTTTTTTTAAATTCATAGGTAAATCCATCAAAACAAATCTAGTAAGTAAGTAAGTAAGTAAGTAAAATATTTATTACCCATATTTTTCACATGGAACAAAACTGAATACAATGAAAAAACAAATAAAAGAAAAGAAAAAAAAAGAGAAGAAAAACAGAGAGAAATTTAAGACACAACATGGAAAAATACATAATCAAGAACTGTAGAAATGTTTAAGCCAGAGGTGGTTCCATTTTGCCTGGAAATTAGAAATCAACCGATTTACCACGATACTGGGGTCTGCAATCCTATGTTTATCAATCATATATGTATTTCTCGTCCACAAGGGGCATTGCAGCAGGAACTTCGCGAACCTAAAATAAAGGGACCGGAGCTTGCGTTTTTGGG
This sequence comes from Artemia franciscana, assembly GCF_032884065.1. Classification (NCBI taxonomy): domain Eukaryota; kingdom Metazoa; phylum Arthropoda; class Branchiopoda; order Anostraca; family Artemiidae; genus Artemia; species Artemia franciscana. The sequence goes on from NC_088877.1 coordinate 3,564,401, forward strand.
TGTCAGTTAATAAATTCCAAAATGGCACGATATATAAAATATGCGGCAGTGCGACAGCGTTATACATATTGGCGAGATACTTTCAGCATAAGAGGAGTCTGCTGGCGATGATAGACCCATACGCGGTGCGGAGTTTTTTTCTCGACGTGTTTGACGAGCAGTAGACGAGTTTCATTAAGGTTACAGCCTATGGGTAAACCCACATACACGACATGAGATGAAACGGTAATTGACTCGCTACCCAGTAGGAGGTGTTCAGGCTGAGAAAGACTATCGTTGAAAAAAAGAACTGCAGATTTAGAAGTATTGAAAGCCAGGCCGATTTTTCGGTATTCATCACGCAGGATCAAGAAATTCGATTGCAGACCCCTAATAGACCGACTTAGATCTAATAGATCGTCCGCGTATGTAAGTAGCAACACATTTATATTCTTGGAGGTACATGAAACATTTACACATGCCTGGGCATTTAAAACACTGTTATTGTACAAACTTGGGGATAATATTGAACCCTGGCGGACACCTTTCTTTACTGGAACAACCACTGATGTGATGCGGTTGCCTATTTTTATATGCGCTTTTAAACGGCAATACATATCGAACAGTACGCTAGTGACACGGAGGTTTACACCTTGCTGGTAAGCGGCTAAAAGGGCCTGAGCGTGAATCGCCGAATCAAACGCTCTACTCACATCAAAAGCACCTATCACTATAGGATCACCGGATTCGTGAGAATCTGCTAGAATAGCGGCAAGACTGAAGAGAGCGTGAGCACAACCCAGACCCAGTCGGAAACCGAACTGGTGGTCAGGCAATCGGCACGAATATTGAATTTCTTTTGAGGCTAAGATCTCTAGAACTTTACAGAGCACTGGAGCAACAGTGATTGGCCTGTACAAAGAGCATTGGTCTGTTGGTTTCCCTTTTTTAAGGATGGGTGAGAGCAAACCGACACAAAAAGAGTCAGGCACTATACCAGTGGTGAAAATAATCTGGAATAGCAGTGTCAGATATTCAATAAGCATAGTAATACCGTGTAGCAGATTTAGCACGCATAGTTTGTCTACACCTCGGGAATGTTTCTTCTTTAGCTTTAAAATAGCTTCATGTACGCTTCCATAAGTAACGACAAAATCAGGGACACACTGGCTGGATAATACCGATTCTAGCCGGTTTACGAAGGGACTAGAATATCTTATGACTCTAGTAATATCTTATGACTATATATATATATATATATATATATATATATATATATATATATATATATATATATATATATATATATATATATATATATATATATATATATATCTATATATATAAAAATAAGTTGTCTGTGGATGGATGGATGTGTCAGGTGACGTCACCTGAAAAAACTGGATCAGGTGACGTCAAAACTGAAAAAACTAAAAAAAGGCAAAAACTACAAAAAAAACTAAAAACTAATAAAAAAAATAAAAAAGCTAAAAAACTAAAAAAACTAAAAAAAGGCAAAAACTACAAAAAAAACTAAAAACTAATAAAAAAGCTAAAAAACTAAAAAAACTAAAAACTACAAAAAAAACTAAAAACTAATAAAAAAAATAAAAAAGCTAAAAAACTAAAAAACTAAAAAAACTAAAAAAAGGCAAAAAACTAAAAAAACTAAAAACTAAAAAAAACTAAAAAAAAAGGAAAAAACTGAAAAATAAGCTAAAATAAAGGTAAAAACCAATAAAAAACAAAAAAAAAACTGAAAAAACTAAAAAAAGGCAAAAACTACAAAAAAAACTAAAAACTAATAAAAAAAGTAAAAAAGCTAAAAAACTAAAAAAACTAAAAAAACTAAAAAAAGGTAAAAAACTAAAAACAATAAAAAATAAAAAAAAACTAAAAAAAAGGAAAAAACTGAAAAATAAGCTAAAATAAATGACGACACTCAAAGAGAAAGCGACCAGGACAAAAGGAATGTTCGATTAGCAATCAACAAAGCACCGGGACACAGGGAGTATAAATGACGACCAGGACATAAGTAAAAAAAAAATTAACAAAACTAAAAAGAAGGTAAAAACTACAAAAAAACTAAAAAGAAAAAAAAACTAAAAACTAATAAAAAAACTAAAAAATCTAAAAATCTAAATAAACTAAAAAAGAAAAAAAAAAGGAAAAAAATAAAGGAGAAAAACAAAACTAAAAAACGAATGTATATACAGACCGGTACACCGGGATACAAATGACGACCGGGACACAGGGAATATAAATGACGACCGGGACACAGGGACACAACTACAACGGGGACACCGGGGGAAACAGGGGGATATAAATGACAACCGGGACAAAAAAACTAAAAAGAAAAAAAAACTAAAAACTAATAAAAAAACTAAAAAATCTAAAAATCTAAATAAGCTAAAAAAGAAAAAAAAGGAAAAAAATAAAGGAGAAAAACAAAACTAAAAAACGAATGTATATACAGACCGGGACACCGGGATACAAATGACGACCGGGACTCAGGGAATATAAATGACGACCGGGACACAGGGACACAACTACAACGGGGACACCGGGGGAAACAGGGGATATATATCTATATTCACAGGTGGGACATAGGGACACAACTACAATGGCGCGTAACTATTATGGCGCGTAACGACTTACGCGCGCGGGGGGGCTTGGGGGGGGCGCGAAGCGCCCCCACCAACTAGGTGTTGGGGTGGCGCGAAGCGCCACCCCAACAGCTAGTATATATATATATATATATATATATATGACAGACCCATGTGGCTGCATAAATTTGAACCCTGGATAATTATCTGACAAACTGTGAGACAAAACTAATTTTCCTTATTATTTGCATTATCCCTAATCTTGTGGTACCCCTTAATACCTTAAGGGGTAGACCTAGGCTGAATGCAAAAGTACAAGCAAATATTATAAGAACAAAATTATCACATTATAATATGTAGAAAGTTTCTATTAATCATTCCTCAGGAATCAAACCCTAAAAGTTAGATTAGATGACAGTATGTCTGATGGATAGGAGAAAAAAAAAATGGTTCTGCCCCATCAACTAACATGAAATGACAAAGAGGGTTACAGAAATCTACTCGCAGTTGTTAACTCTGAAAAAGTATATCTGGCATGCAGGAACTTTCCTACTCTGCAAGACTAGCAAAGCTGAAACTACCAACTCTTGTAAAGGTAGATAGCCAACTTGTTAGGTAGCCTACCCTATACAGAGTCTGTGCTTAATTCTTTTCTCCAAGAATCATTAACATTTAAAATAAACTTTCTGGAAAAACTGTTACTGCTGAATCTGTACATATGAAAATGAAGACTGGATGCTGAGTGGTCCCAAGGAGTGTAAACTCAACTGGGATGCTATGGATGAACACAGTGCACCTGGTCACTAAAGAATCTTGAATTCAACTCAAACTGTCAACTCTGGAGCTCTAAGGACCTAGAAGTCAGCAAGCAAACTACCAACACATTAGCCTTACCTCAGTTGTGGCTAAGCTTCTCAAGGGTTTAGTCAATGATGTTTAGTCATTATAGAACACATGATTAAGAATGGCCTTCTTTTTAGTGGTCAGCATGGCTTCAGGGAAGACATATCCATCAAAACAAATCTAATACATGCCTATGACTCTATAACAGACCACTGGAGCAAGGTTTTCCTTCTGATGTATTTCTCCTGGACCAGGCTAAGGCCTTCAATAAAATGTCCCATTGTTTTTTGATGATCAAGCTGTTAGTAAATATAATGACAGATTTTGATGTTCTCCAGTGGTCCAGAAAATAAAATATGTACACTCAGTGGAAATTCTGTAAGCCAAATTTTTTCCTCCCAGTACTTATTGATGTTGCTTGTTTGCTGCTAAATTAATATGAAGAAAATCATTTCGCGCCCCCCAAGCCCCCTCCCCCCCCGTGCACATAAGTTGTTACATGCCATATTAGTTATGCACCATTGAAGTTGTGTCCATGTCCCACCAGTGAATATAGATACATATATATATATGTTTTTAACTATGTAAAACTTGCAAATGTACAATATTCTTTGCTGTCCCATTGTCTGTGCATATAAATAGATTGTCAGGTTTACCGACTCTTGAACATGCAACATATAACTGTCCATGGGAAAACAATTGGTATACAGATCTATACCGCATTTTTCTAATGATTGCCCTTGGGCTTTGTTGATGGTAACTGCAAATCAAATAGTCCCTGTGTCCCCGTCGTCATTTATATATCCCCCATGTGCCCTTCTGGCGTCCCCGTTGTAGTTGTGTCCCTGTGTCCCAGTCGTCATTTATATTCCCTGTGTCCCAGTCGTCATTTGTGTCCTGGTGTCTCAGTCTGTAATTTCTCTTTGAATGTCCCGGTCATCATTTATATTCCCTGTGTCCTGCTTGTCATTTGTGTCCTGGTCTGTAATTTCTCTTTGAGTGTCCCAGTTGTCGTTTATATTCCTTGTGTCCTGGTCTGTAACATATGACAATAGATCAATTGTGTTGTAACTTTGTTCACAATCCCATTCTACACATGTAGAAATAGAAGCAGTACAATTAGGTGAAGGTATTCCCAAATGCTTGAGAAGTTTGTTTGCAATAGATAAGCACAAATCTTCAATTATAACTAAAGTGCAGTTATAAATTTCTATTGTAAAGTCCAAGGTCATATCTGATCTTTCTAGCCGTATTCGTTGGAGTATATTCTTGGCCATTTGTGATTTGTATTTCTCTCATAACTCTGTAGGAGATGAAGGAGAGCAACTTTTGCCAGAAGACATGGGCCATAATGTCATGTCTATGAACTGGCAATTGTCCAGGATGTAAAAGCTGTTGTATCTAATCCCAAGATGGATTATATATAAAGGTAATAAATGACGAATCATTAATCTATATGCATAATGTTTCATTGCACTGCATTTCTTATCCATTTCTTTGTTAGTGGCTGGATTTATCAATTTAATATTAAAGTGATAGCCATTGGCTCCATCCCAAAAAATGATAGGATATTGTAGGTTCTTTTATTTGCAGCTTCAGTCAAGATACATTCTGACCAATTAAACTGATCCCTCAGTATAACAGTTCTTAGAAAGAGATAGGCTATGGACAACTTAAAAGTCATATCAATTTGATAGTATCAACAGTCAGACAGTTTACTTTAACACAAACTGTGTGACAGTTAAACTGTTACTTTAGGAAAGGTTGTGCACTGATGTTTTAATTTTTGCCTAAATTCAATATACTTTGTCAATTAATAAAATGCTTTGTGTCTTTGTTTCACTTGCTGGCATTAGTAGTTACATTTTATTTTCTATCTATATATATATATACAAAAATAAGTTGTTTGTGTACTGACGTCATGTTTGTCGACTGTCGACTGACGTCATGTTTGTTTGTTGACTGACGTCATGTTTGTCAACTGTATATGACGTCATTAAAAAGAAACAGCCAAGGAAGCTGCTCAAAGAGCTAATGCCAAAAGGCTTGCAGCTAATAGAGATAGTAAGAAAAAAAAGCATGCCAAGGAATCACAACAATGGCATGAAAACAGGATTGCATCTCAAAGAGAAATCAGCAAAAGAAAGTGTGCCAAGGAATCACAAGAGCAACCTGGACAGCAAGAGTCAAAATGTATCAAAACTGAAAATGATAGCGATGATGATTGGGTTTGGGATTTTGACTTGGATAAGTTCATCAATGCCTACCAGATTTTAGTTAAAAAAACAAAGGTTTGGCAATATGTATTTCATAGTGACAAAAGACAAGTCAAGGTAAAACAAACCAAACAACTGGAAAGTGATACCGATGATAGAAAAAAACAACATTGAAAGGACTATTGTTTCCCAGTTGCAACATCTTTTCTACATAAATAATAATTTAGTGCTTCTGTTCAAAACAGCAATCAATTGATGTCTACTGATATGCAACTATCAGCAAAGTGGCAATCATTATGGTTGGTGATTTGTATATGATGTCAAAGGCTTTGTATATGACGTCATTATAAGTATATAAGAAGGCATTTCAAAGAGAAGTTTTCATTAAACTCATCAATGCTATGATGTCAATTTAGGAGATCAGTATCCATCATCAATGAAATGAGGAGGGGGGGCAAACTAACATTTTTTAAAATGTAGGCAGGTGGCAATTTTGTTATTTTTCTTTTTTTATGGAAGAATTCATTCCTTTTTTCAATAAAATTACCAAAAAAGATATATCTCAAAATCTAGAAGGGGAAGGAAAGAAAAATAAAAAATAGGCTAGTGACAGTCCTTAATTCTTGTACCTATCCTGCTTATTTTTAAAGTTTTGCTTTAAATTCCCAAATAATTTCCTTGAACAAGTATTTGATTTGTAAGAGAATTTCTCTAACAATGTTAGCTAACAGTATTTAGTTAGATGGCAAAACAACAATTGCTGAGAAAATTTTTAGCTAACAGTTTTTGGTAAAATTCTAGTTGATTAACTTTTGGCTATCTTGCAAAGGGGTTAGGTTAGAAAAGTTAAACTTTCAGGGATGGGTCTAAAGGCTAAAGTATGTCCCAGGAAGGTATTTTGAAGTACCCACCTCTACTCCTTCTCCCTCAAGAGGGCCCTGAAATTTGCCTACATGACAGGTCTATACCTATTGAAATTTTGACAAAACAAAATTTTACCTTAATTTTCAGTTACCAGTTGCCTTTTCTAATTGGCTACTTCTGGTGTAGTATTACACCATAGCAGAGTTTCTAATAAGTTTTCTTCTTCATTTAAATTCTCAAAGGTGTTCTCTATAGGGTGTTGGCTTGTGAGATGTTTCAAACAGGCTAAATTGGCTACTTAGGTCTACTTTTGCAGTACCAGCAAAGTTTCTAATAAGTTTTCTTATTCATTTAAATTCTCAAAGGTGTTTTCTATAGGGTTTTGGCTTGTGAGATGTTTCAAACAGGCTAAATTGGCTACTTAGGTCTACTTTTGCAGTACTAGCAGGGTTTCTAATAAGTTTCCTTCTTAATTTAAATTCTCAAAGGTGTTTTCTATAAGGTGTGGCTTGTGAGGTGTTGCAATCAGGCCAAATGGGTTATTTATTAGTTAATTATTAGTTAACATGCTAGGTTTTGGTAGAGGAAAATAGAGCTTTTTTGTTTTTTAAAGGAAAATTAATAAATTAAAAGGAAAGTTGTACTTTATTACAATTATTAATTATTTGCAATAGTTAGTTAATCATTAGTTTGCATGCTAGGTTTTAACAAAGGACAACAGAGCTTGTATATGTTATTTTTGTCCCTTACTTTATAGTCTAAATTAAAGTAAAGCTGCAATTTACTGCAACTATTTATTAGTTGCATTAGTTAGTTAATTATTAGATAATCATGCTAGGTTTTGGTAGATGAGTTACAAAACTTCTCCCAGTAATGGGTTAAATTGCATGGCGAAGCACAACACCATCGTGGGAGGATCCTCTATAGGAGGACAACTGCAGCAGGGCGTAAGATCCAGATTTATGGACAACAGCCTCTGTACAGGGCTGCCTTGACCCTTTTGGGGTAACTGCAAGACTGGGAAACTTGCAGTCAATTTTTCCCACTTGAGGAGTGGCGCCCCTCAACACAGCACTCATATGGGATTCTGATTATTGGATATTTTTCTGGGCTTGGTTTGTTTTGATGGGCGTTTTCAGGCTGAAAAACCTCTTCCTAGCTAATTTATCTACTATGGGCTGCTTCCCTGTAGTAGCATAATATTTGTAGGCATGAATATATATTGAGTTGGAGGTAATAGGCTTGGGACTGTCTGTGCTGGATTTTGACTCTTGTTGATAGAAGAGCATCACCAAGTGCTGAAAACCATGTTGTGACCAAGATGGGCCCAGGATTGCACAAAGCCTCCAACTTACTGGAGGTCCCAGGGACTTCTTGCTGTCCAGTTCTAAGCCAGCTTTAGTGCTTTGGTGTAGACTTGAGAAGATATGTTGGTCCCCATCCTGCAATTGTATTTGGGATCACTGCTTTTCCTGAGGCCAAAATAATTTCAAAGATTTAAAGAACATGAAAATTGGAATGTTATGACATTAAAAAATCACTATCGCATTGGCATTTTGACTGATGAATTCAGACGGTTTGAACTGGATTTATTAGGAGTTTCAGAAACTCATATCCCAGGGGTAGGAAGCATGAAATTAGGTGACAAAATTTGTTTACTCAGGCTGGAAGGATGGGGTACATAGACAGGGAGTAGGGCTCATGATTAATAAGGAAGCTGCTAAGTCTTGTTTAGGCTGGGAAGGTATTAATATTAGAATACTAATTGTTCATTTTATGACTAAAAAGTTTAGGGTATCAGTTATAGAAGTATATGCCCCCATTGAACCAACTGATGAAGATACTAGTGACTCAGATGAATTTTACTTACAGTTACAGGAGAAAATAGACAGGGTACCAGGTAGAAATATGGTGTTTTTGCTAGGAGATTTTAATGCCCAAGTTGGTAGAAATAGGGATAGATGGTATCCTAGCCTAGGTAAATTTGGTGTAGGAAAAGAAAACAGTAATGGCTAAAGGCTTTTACAATTTTGTAGGTATAACAACCTAATTATAACCAATACAGTGTTTGGTCACAAAATGGCCCATAAGTTGACATGGTATTCACGTGATGGTAAGACAGCAAACCTTATTGATTATGTTATTGTAAACAGAAGACTAGCAGGTTCAATACAAGATACTAGGGTGTATAGGAGTGCTGTTATTGATGTTAAAAGTAAAGATCACCATCTAGTAGTGTCTAAGGTTAATTTAAAGCTGAAATTTTGGAAGGGTAACTCCCTCCCAGAAAGTTATAATGTTGGTAGACTTCAGGATGAAAATTTGAGAAAAAAATTCCAGGAACAGTTGAGAACTAAACTTGAGAGTTTAAAATTTGACAATGTGGAAGATGGATGGAATAATTTCAGAAAAACAATTTGTGAAGTTGCTGATGGTGTCCTAGGGAAGAGTGCTAAGACTGCAACTAGGGATTTTAATTAAAAAAGCTTTAGGTTTAATAGAGAGTAGAAGGGGTTTGTATCAGAATTATCTGAGTGATAGGTTATATGAAAACAAAAGGAATGTAAAGAAAATGGAGAAAGCATTAAAATATGAACTAAGGAGATGTGAAGTGGAGGTGATGGATAAAATTGCTGAGGATCTGGAAGATGCAGCTAGACGGCATAATAGTAAAATATTATACTGGCATGTTAATAAATTGAAAGGGAGTAGCCAATCCAGACTAGTCCCAGTTAAAGATAGAAATGGGGCCACAATTAGTGATAAGGAAAAAGCTAAAGAAAGATGGGAGGAACATTTTGAGAATGTGCTAAACCAAGATACAGATGAAAATGAAAAAGTTTGTGATACCTTGGATGTGAAGGAAGATTTGTTTAGTGAGGAAGAATTAGTGACAGTACTAAAAGGATTAAAAAATAATAAGGCCCCAGGTGCTGATAGTATGATTACTGAGTTTCTTAAATATGGTGGCTCTGAGGTTAGGAATAAGCTACTGAAGATTATGAACATGATTTTTGAAAAAGGGGAAGTACCCAATAATTTTAGGAAAACCTTAATTAAACCACTGTATAAGAAAGGTGACAAGAGTGAGTGTTGTAATTATTGAGGCATTAGTCTGGTCTCTGTAGGTAGCAAATTACTGAGTAATATGATACTTTTTAGACTGAGACATGCTGTAGACAAAGTTTTAAGGGAAGAACAATGCAGTTTTAGAAAAGGTAGAGGATGTGTTGACCATGTTTTCACTCTTAGGTTAATAATTGAGAAGTCCCTTTGTTGTGAAACACCTTTGGTCCTCAGTTTTATCAATTATGAGCAAGCTTTCAATTCTGTTGATAGAAGAGCGTTAACAAAGGTCTTATTGTTATATGGTATACCAGAAAAATACATTAAAGTGATTTGTACTATGTATGAGAATAATACTGCTGTGGTTAAGGTAGGAAATGAGGTTAGCAACTGGTTTTGTACTAAATCAGGAGTTAAGCAGGGTTGTGTTCTATTCCCTTTATATGGATCATTTTGATGGACTTCATCTTAAGGAGCACAGGAAAGGCAATTGGAGACCATGGAATCAAATGGGGAGGAAGAAAGCTCCTGGATTTAGATTATGCTGATGATTTAAGCATATTAGATGAATGTGTGAGCAAAGTGAATGAATTTTTAGAGGTTCTACAAGTTCTGGGTGCTAAAATAGGCTTGAAAATTAATGTTAAGAAGACTAAGTCACTAAGGCTAGGAATAAGTGAAGATGAACAGGTGACATTAGGTAATGAAAAGATTGATCAGGTTGGGAGCTTCAGTTACCTTGGTAGTATTATTAGTAAAAATGGTGGGAGCAGTGAAGATGTTAAAAGTAGAATAGCTAAGGCTCAGGGTATTTTTTTCATAGTTAAAAAAAGTTTGGAAGAATACAAAGATAAGCCTACAAACCAAGATTAGAATATTGGAAGCTACAGTGATGACAGTGGTCAAATATGGCTCTGAAGCATGGGCACTCCAAAAAGCAGATGAAAATTTACTATAGCCTATGTTTTCCAGAGAAATTGCCTACAGATTGTTCTTTTGTACCTGGCTGACTGACCGTATTTCAAACAGTAGGTTGTATGAAAAGTGTGGTTCAATCCCACTTTCTGGGGCTATAATGAAAGAAAGGTTGAGATGGTTAGGCCACATTCTATGGATGAAGGATGACAGATTACCAAAGATTGTCCTTTTTGGCCAACTGTCTGGGGCTACACAGAAAGCAGGTCAACCTTGTTTGGGTTGGGAAGAAAGAAATAAATAAAGATTTAATAGGATAGATTTAATAGAATCATAAATAAAGATTTAAAGGAAATGGGAACTTCCTAGGAGGGTGTAAAGAGGGAGGCTTTAAATAGATTAGATTGGAGGAGGAGTGTGCGTAGCTGTGTTGGCCTCAGGTGGCTTTGTGCTGCAGTGAGTTATTAGTAGTAGTAGTTGCATTTTCTCTACCTTTGGTTCTGAAAATGCAATTCCTGTTATTTGAGTAGAATTCTGAGCCATATCAATGTGTTTTTTTTTTCTTCAAAATTTAGAAAATGTATTTGCATAGGCTATCTTTGAAGCCTTATAAATTGGAATTGGGCAAAGTTGTGAAGCTGAAAACAATTTTGTTCTACTTCATTCAAGCAGAAGATCTATTTTGCAAGGTCAGGCCACTCTAGAGGGAGAAGGAGTGGAGGTGGGTTTCAAAATACCTTCCCAGGACATACTTTGGCCTTTAGACCCATCCCTGAAAGTTTCATTTTCCTAACCTAACCCCTTTCCAAGACGGCCAAAAGTCAATCAACTAGAATTTTACCCAGTTTTCTGTCTGGTGGTAAAAAAAAACCTCTAAACTAGGCTAATTGAGAAGTGTTAGATGGGGAAAATAATGCTACAACTGTTTTTGTTATTATTATATAATTTCCTGCACAAGAGTATTGTTCAAACAGGATTAGTGAAGTTTGCAATCCAAGAGAATCTAGTGAAACACAAGCCAGTCAAAGAAGGCAATAAAGAAATAAAGCCTAGGCCTATATTTTACCCTAGGTAACTTCTTACCTAATAATTTAAAGTTCATTATTGGGCAGCCTCTTGATGAAGATTCAGAAAATTTTCTTTAAATTATAAATATATTCAAGTCAACTAGTTCATATGTTATCTGGTTAAGAAGCAAGGAAGATCAAGTTTTAAATTCTAGAAACACTTCTAGCTCAATGATTGGTGGAGGTAGAAAAACACGCCACCTATAATTGCCGCTAGGCGTTTGCTAGATGCCGCTATCATTCACACAACAATAATAGATGAATTATTTCTAATCCTAGCCTATAAAACAAAATGTAAAACAGTGGAGTACAAAAGAGAAGAAAAACGTTGCCTAACTCTAACTTTAGGAATGGGACACTAGCTGAACTTTGGTTTGTAGTCTATATTTGTCCATTTTCGAATCTTTTTTCCTTTATAAGAAAAATGCTTCATTTGAAAAGTCCAGCTATTCGAGCTTCGGCGCCTTGACCCTACTGCATGTGCTAAAGATGGAAGTACCGCAAATTTGAATGAACTTTAAATTAATTAATGATCAAGTCTAAACGTGGGTTTATTTTCGTTTAATAAATGATCATCTCTCTTTTAGAATAGTTATATCAATAATATTCGTCACACATAAAACAGAACATTCTTAAATCTATTTCATCATTTCCAGCAAAACCTAAAATACCATTCCGGGACCCAATAGAGCAATTATTAATTATTATAATTAAGCAACTACTTCTCATGGTGTTGTGATGTGAAGTTTAAGTAAAAATGAGAAGCTTTGTGTCGCACTTTCATACTGATACTAATACAAAAGACAAACACCAAAAATTACATTTTTCATTTTTTTTTTTTGGTTGATAGGAATGATTGTCCCTTGAAAAATTGCAAACTTAGCACAAAGCTCCAGTCCAGCCCCCACAAAAAAAAAATTCAAAACCAAAAAGAAGCTCCTTACATGTGCCACCATTGTGATATGGATTTTATAAGCATCTGTCAACATCTGGAAACTGAGTTTAAAGTCAGGGTAAAAACTGAATTTGACGCTCTTTATTGACATACTTTAGCGTAGAGAGAAGGGAGTAGAGAAACAGAGGTGAATATTGCTCCACATGGAAATTAGTCTAAGTCCCTTCTCCTCAAAAACTTGCGACAAAAAATCTCTTTTTTCTCGATTTTGACCCCATCCCCTCACGATAAAAGCTTTTTGACAAAAAGAGAAATATCCCTAATATATTTAAACACGTGAGTATTTTTTCATTATTGTAATGTAGATTTATAAACTTACTTAGTATTTTTTCATCTGGATGCCAGTCAAAACTTTGCATATTTATTAGCACTATTAAGTTTACTTTGTCAACTATAAAAGGTATTTCATCTTCATTTTGTTTATAGCTTCGTAGGATTTTGAAGTAAATGTATCCTTCCAATTTTAGCATTGCATTGTAAAATGCATGTTTTTCCTTCGATTTTTTTTTTCATCACAAGAACACTCTCTCCTTATGAGTAACTTAAATCATCTCATCCATTAATACAAAAGTTCATCAAATTTAAGACGTTGACTTTCGATGTCTACTACTACTACTACTACTAATAACTCACCACAGCACCAAGCCGCCTGAGGCCAACACAGCTACACACGCTCCTCCTCCAACCCAATCAATTCAAGGCCTCCCTCTTCACACCCTACCAGGAAGTTTCAATTTCCTTTAAATCCTCATTTATGACATCCTCCTACCCCAGACTTTGGATGTCTACCTGTGGTAATGCAGTGGAATGGTGCTCTGTTTGTAAATTTGAGGCAGAGGGATCGATCCCCGCAGCGATAAGGCTAGGGGACAGGTTTGCTAATTATCCCTGTAAAAACACCCAGCAACTGAAAGGTCAATTCGACTCCCTATGCGGCAGTAATGACTCTGGAGGATATTCTCCTTTTACCTTTTGGCTATTCTTCTATATCCCCCGAAAAATTTTGGGGAGTTTTGAGGTACTGTAACTGTAAGTAAGCTTAAGAGCCTACATGCAGTTTCTAATCCAGAAAGTTTTCTGAAGACCCTGCATTCGATATTTTCTGGCTGGATTTAAATAATGCAAAGCTACCCCCCCTCCTTCTCAAAAGAGAAAAGACTTTCAATAGATATACCTGCCTATGATAATTCTCAGAATATTTTGCCAGTCTATGGTTTCATCCTACCACCCCAACTGCGGACGACCTGCTTTCCATTTAGTCATAGACGGTCGACCGAAAAGGACAATCTTTGGCATTCTGTCATCCTACGTGCCCTAGCCATCTCAACCTTTTTTCATTGAAGCCCTAGAAAAGAGGATTGAGCCGAACTTTTCATACAGTCTACTACTTAAAATACGGTAAACCAGCCGGATAGCACTACTCACTTTAATGTATTTTCCTGGCATACCATACAAGTTTAAACCCTTTGCTAAAGCTCTTCTATCAAAAGAATTGAACGCTTAATCATAATCTATAAACCTGAGGACTAAAGGTGTTGGATAACTCAGGAGCTTCTTAATTATTGACCTAAGAGTGAAAATTTGGTCGACACATGCTCTATGTTTTCTAAAACCGTACTGATCTTCTCTTAAAACTTTGTCTAAATAATCTCTCAGAATAAAGATTATCATATTACTAAGTAATTTGCTATCTACAGGGACCAGACTAATGCCTCGATAATTACCAGCACTTACTCTTATCAACTTTGTTTTACCATGGTTTAATTAATTTTTTCCTAAAATAACTAGGTACTTTTCCTTTTTCAAAAATCGTATTCATAATCTTCAGTAACTTATTTCTAACCTCAGTATAATTAAAAAACTCATTTACCACCCTATCAGCACCTGGAGCCTTATTATTTTTTAATCCTTTTAGTACTTTTGCTAATTTTTCCTCACAAGACAAATCTTCCTTCATAACCAAGGTATCACAAACTTTTTCGTTTTCTTCTATATATTTTCCTGCAACTCTATTTCGGTTTCGCACATTCCCAAAATGTTCTGCTCATCTCTTTTTGCAAACAATCATCTCCTAAAAAGTTTTTGAATTATTGGTAATTACATTTGCTGACAAATTGATCGTTGTACGCTCACCGAGAAACCTTTCTTAGATGAAGTTGCAACCAAAATTTTGATGATCATTTTCCATATTAATACTCGCTAAGAGCATTCTCGACTCTTAATAAAAAGCAACAGAGCAAAATTTCCTCACTGTTAATCAAAACCAACAAGAAATCCCTCTGAATAAGCATTTGAATTCAAATGCCGCGCTCACGTTTTTTTCACATACCATAGAATTGCAATTACGAAAAGTCAGACGGTTCGTAGACTGTTGCTGCATTGAAAAGTTTACTTTACACAAAAAACCATCTGTGCTGTACGTTTTGTTTTTAAATGTAATGCTATAAGTCATTGTACATTTTCTTTGATTATTCTCAGTGTTGCCAACCTTTTGATTCATGAATATATCCCCCGAGCATAAAAATTTGACATTTTTAGCCAGATTACGTCCTGTTTTGTGTACAATATGTTCCAATAAGATTTGAAATAATTTTATATTTCAATGAGAATTCCTCTTGAACAGGCATTGTCGGCATGAGGGTCAGCATTTTCGCTTCCTTTGGTAGATATTTGCCGATCAGAAAGCTCCACGCGTATGTCATAAGGAACAATTCAGGAGTAAAGCGACGTTCCGGAAAACCAAATAAGCTGGGTTGCCCTCCAATCAATTTTGAACCTTAAAAAAGCCCTAGAACTTTCAATTTCAAATCGAATGAGCTCCTTTTAAAGTTTCTACGATAACTCCTTTCATGCGAAGTGCATTGATAAAATAAATAAAAATAAATAGTACATTGTGACCACGTCACTCTTTACTTCAACAGTGCTATTGCACTGCTTATGATTTATGGTCGTTTTGAATTTTCGTTATTATATGAATTTATATCTGTTGAATTTACTTCTGAATTCTTATAAGTCCTTTGGACTACTTTGAAAAATAGTCATCTCACAATTTTGGCCAGATACGTTTGGAGAAAAGAATACGTCAGGGGGAGGACGGGAGTTCTAATTGCCCTTCTATTAATTTTGACTGTGAAAATGGAACTAGAAATTTCAAGTTCAAATCATATGAGCCTCCTCTAATGTTTAAACAACCATCCATTCCATAAACACCTAATATTCCCCCGGGGCATAACTTAAGACTTCCCAGGCTCTCGGGGGCTGTGTCAATCCCGAAGACTTTTTTATATGACCTTTGGACTTTTTTTTAAACAAAATTACAATCTCAAAATTTCTACCGGACCCATTTGGGGAAAAGAGGACACAGGGGACAGGGGTTTGCCCTCTAATCACTTTTGGCTCTTAAAAAGGCACAAGAACTTCTAATTTCCAATCCAATGATCCTCCTCCAAAGTTCACACGACCCCCCATTGTACAAAAACCTTATATGTTAATAACGGGCAACTAGTACAAGTCATAGGTCTTGCCCCAAGTGCTTGGGGGGGGGGTGTCACCCCCAAAAGCCTAATTACTGGATGTTTTAATTATGCTGAACAAAATCGCAATCTCAAAATGCTGACTGGATATGTTTGGAAGGATGACGGGCGTGGGGGGCTGGATAACCTCGAATTACTTTTGGTTTCTACAAACGGAATTAAAGCTTTCAGTTTCCAATCGAATGACCTCCTTTCGAAGTTTCTACTACAACTCCTTCTATAAGAAACAATACAACTCCTTCTATACGAAATGATACACTGTGACCATGTTGCTCTTTTCTTACAAATGTTCAAACTGGCAAAATTCAACCTGGGTGTTTGGCTTTGTTTTGATTCCAGGTCATCAAGAATCTTTTTTTTTCATTTTGTTAAATTTTCATTTCAGTTGGTAATACTTGACACATAAATAGATGTTTTTGCCTAACTATCTGATCCCGGAAGTGAGTGTTAACGGAAAACGTGCCTGCTTGTCTACTGCTATGACTGTAGCGTAATAACAAGGAGAAATAAAGTCGTTTTTAGATGAAAGAATATTCGCTTGCAAATAATTTCAATAGTATTTGCAGATAGTTTTCTTCGGGAAAAAGTAAGCAACTCCAAAAAATACAGTATAAAATATAAAAAATTAGTAGAAAGCAAGTAATTAAGTAGATTTATTGCAAGATAAGCAGTTTTAGCACATCTTTGGTGAAAAGTGACATTTTTACAAAAACATATATACAGTAGGGAAATACTTTGTTTTGTCCCATAAATTTGCAAAATGTGTCCCGGCACATAGGAGTACGTCCTTTGGACGTAAAATATGTTCAGTCGGCAACCCTGCTCAACAGCGTCTCATTCTCTTTACCGGCTTAATATTTCTTGCAAAAAAACCTGTTTCAAAACGACGGTGTTATTTGTCCCTTCATAAATTGCATTTCCTTGTTTGTCTAGATTTGTCAGTCAGCATTTGTTAATCCAGAATTGAAAATGATGGGAATTTTTTTTTCTCCTGAGGTAAATAATGGTGTTATTAGCCTAAGAAAATACGTAACAAAAATAATTCAGTAGAATTAAGATATACTTTTGAACACAGAAGCGTAGGATATAATCTCTGGTTAGGATTGGTACTCCACTTTGCAATACGGAGCACTTGGGTTCGATCCCCGCTGCAGCAAGGTTAGACGAATATTCACTAAACAAATCTCTGGTTAGTGCAACCTTGAAGGAAACAAATTTCAAAGAATGTAGCTACGGTGAGGAATACATAAAACCGGAAAAGCTATAATTGAAAGTAATTTTATTCCTTCAAGTTTTCAATACAAAACGGTTACATTTCTGTCAAATGACATAATTTTTTTTCTTTTTTTGTCGAAATGTTACTAAACTATACAATACAAAACTCCACGCAGAAATACTTTAAACCATGTTAGGCATATACATAACATTGCCAGTAGAAAAAGAATACAAAACGGAGAATATTTTGGCATTCATGGAAAATGAATATATACTGAGATCTAAAATCCGACAGTAAAACCGAGTATGAAATTACAAAAAAAAATATTTACGACTAAAATGTCTTTGTTACACTGACCCAAAATAAAATGAAAACTGCACTGTCTTGAAACACAAAAACGAGTAAATTGCTTTTGGCATAGAAAGTAAAAAAAAAAAGATTACATTGGACTCGAACATAAAAACAAAACTAATACTACTGTTAAAACAAAACTAGGGAGGCAGGGATACTACGGCTTTTTAACCGAACTTAGTCTTGTTAACTTAAGATTCTCTTGTTCAACAGAGTTTCCATCTCCATGATTAAAACCGTTTGTTAAACCCGTGTGATTTATCATACATCCTGGCAATTCTACACTACAATCTAATGATTCAGACGGAATAGGAGTTGCTAAATTATGGGAATCATTGGATACACTGGATAAGAGAGATAATCGAGACGGCGGTTTTTTCTTAGTAGGCCAACCAGTTTGATTTTTGCGCGGCCGGCCCCTTTTGCGAGGCACAATTGTTTTATCTATGGTTGTAACAGGCTTTTCAACAACGCTATGAAGTTTATCAGTGGCCTTTTTTATCTCGAAACTTTTAAAAATGGGCAACTGACTTTCGTCAAATTGTAATGCATTTAACTGACGCCAGTCAAACACTTCATCAAATTCACAACTGAAAGTAGGTTCCAAGGCTTCAGAGGGCACTACATCTCGTAAAATCAAACTTAAATCTTCTAAAGGCTTTTGGATCAGAACTTCAATCTCAGCAGGTGACATAGATTTGGTTGGCTTCTTGAGAAACTCTAGTTTTGATTCACTACAATCAGATTGAGAATCTTCTGCATCAGACAGCTGTTTATTCCTCAGCTCTGAAAGAATTGCTAACGTTGAAGCATGACATCTGGGGGATTTTCGGGCAAAATCATCCAAACACGGTTTGAACTTTCGACAAAATTTCTGCTTTTTAAACATACCTTCATACTGTTCAGAAGGTATTGGAGTTAAGGCATCACTAGATTGCGGCTCGGAGTCAACATTAAACCTATCTTCTTGTATATTTGTTTCCTCCTCCCTCAAATCATCATCAACAGATTCGTTCTTTAAATTACCATTTGGTGATGTTCCCTCCAAATCGCCATCAGGTAACCCATCCTTCAAATTACCATTAGGTAACTCATCCTTCAAATCCCCATTAGGTGATGGAGCCTTTAAATCTCCATTAGGTGTGTCAACAACTTTGCCTAAGCTATAGGCACAAAATTTCCTTGATATTCTTCGAGAATGTCCAAAAGGCATAGAATGCACTACCTTTTTTAAGGGAGTTTTGGTCTTTTGGATAACCCTACTAATTGCCATTTCGTATGGTAATTCAAATTTAAAACCTTCCCCTGCTCTGACTGAATTGACATTGAGCTTTGGACACTGTTCACAGTTCATATCTTGTCTGATAAATGTATGAAACCAAACTTCTCCTTGAGGTACTGATTCAAAGGAATAATTCAGAAGTTTATTGACCTCAGAATTCCCTATCATAGGATAAGGTATTACACTTTTTTTGACCAGTAATTCATTAACAGGAGGAGGCGACAAGGCAATAGCAGGTACAGGTCTAGGAATGGTTGAAGGTTCACTTTTCTCTTTTCTTTTCTTCTTAACAATTCTTTTTTCTGTTCTTACTTTAATCACTTCTGGCAATGGTAGGCCATTAGGTAAAGCACTTGCAAATAATATACTTCTCACAAACTCATTTTGAAATCCCGATTCACTTGTTATACCATTCTTTTTACAATCTGAAGTTACATCTTTTATCAACGATTTCCTCTGCTTTAATCTCTCAAGGTCTCTCGGCTTTTTCCGCGGGGGTAGAGGCGCATCTAAACTTTCGTCTGAAAACACTTCCTTTTTGACATCAAAATCTAGAAGACGTACTTCCTTAAACGAGCCTTTCATAGATTTTGATCTTATTTTCTTACTAAGAGGAGCAAAGTCTTCATCAGTTTCATCGTCTTTGTAATTTGCATCATCCCTCCCGTTACCTAATTCTCTAGGATTGACTTGAGGTTCAGGTTCTTTTTTAACTACTGGAATAACTGACTTTATAGTTTTATAATTTGATGGGTCTTCAATAGGTCTTAATCTTTTTTTCTTGCTAAGAGGAGCAAAGTCTTCATCAGTTTCATCTTCTATGTAATTTACATCATCCCTCCCGTTTTGTAATTCTCTATGAGTAACTTGAGGTTTAGGTTCTTCATTAATTACTGGAATAGCTGGTTTTATAGTTTTAAAATTTAATGGATCTTCATTAGTTCTTAATCTTTTTTTCTTACTGAGAGGAGGAATGTCTTCATCTGTTTCATCTTCTATGTAGTTTGTATCCCTGCCGTTTCTTAATTCTCTAGGGGTAGTTTGAGGTTCAGGTTCTTTCTTAATTACTGGAATAACTGAATTTATAGTTCGTGTCAATTTCATATCAATACTCCCTCGTCTGGTTCTTCCTGAGTAGTGCTCAATACTGGCGTCTATTAACATAGAAAGTTCATTCCTTCTAGGCGGGCGTGCCTTTGTACTCTGATCTAGTTGCTTTTTGGACACTGCACTAGTTTTCGATCGTAAAGAATGATTGTTTTGTTTCCTGCACTTCTTCGCTTTTTTACTATTTTTCGTAGTTTTGTCACTAAGATCAGCATTTGACAACAATGCTGGTATTGACTTTTTCAAGGAGAGACCCATGTCTCCCGAAATTTTTCTGTTTCTCACTGGCCGCATCTTGGAAGTTACTGAAAAAAGAAAGAGAATGAACTAATTTTAAAATGTCACAGGGAAAAGAGTGTAAGGGGAAGGAGAAAAGACAACAGAAAAAAAAATGTCCAGTAAAGGTTAATATCTACTACAAACACTGTTAATCTCGCGCAGCTTCTTATGTCTGAAAGTTTAATATCTATTTTAGCAAACAAGGATATATATATATATATATATATATATATATATATATATATATATATATATATATATATATATATATATATATATATATATGTATATATATATATATATATACATATATATGTATATATATATATATATATATACATATATATATACATATAAATATATATGTATATATCATGAAAAGAGAAATCACCAATGCTACAGCACAAAAAAAAAAAAAAAAAAAAAAAAAAAAAAAAAAAAAAAAAAAAAAAAAAAAAAAAAAAAAAAAAAAAAAAAAAAAAAAGAGACAAAAGGAGAAAAGGAAGACTGTTTTCCTAAATTAGTGATTAATATAGACCAGCACTTGAATGAGGCCTTAACCCTACTCATCCATACAATCACATAGGTCAAACAGCATAGCCACACACAATCAACCATAAAGAATTTCTACTACGATTTCTACTACGCTTCAAACCTTTGGTTATCTTTTTTAAGGTTTTTGAATCGTTTTAATCCCTTGTTAAAACGCATACAAATATATACATATACAAGGGCTCCTGATGAGCCCTTGTGTTGGGTTGTTGCCACTGAATTATTTGTCTTTACTGTTTTTATTGTTTGGTAAATGACGACTTATACTTATTGACGACACGACTGTCCATGGACCATTGTTTATGGTTGATTGTGTATGGCTATGCTGTTTGACCTATGTGATTGTATGGATGAGTAGGGTTAAGGCCTCATTCAAGTGCTGGTCTATATTAATCACTAATGTAGGAAAACAGTCTTCCTTTTCTTCTTCTATATATAATATATATATATATATATATATATATATATAATATATATATATATATATATATATATATATATATATATATATATATATATATATATATACATAGTATGCATATTTCTTCTGAAAAACGGGATCATACTTTTTCTGGAATTGTCATGCTAACATTTACAGGTGTAAAAAACAAAACAAAAAACGATCCAGACATATCACAACTTTGGGAAAAATCGTTTCCCCCTTCTAGGCCCCAATAAATTCATCATAAATCATCTGCTGACTGAAACAGGAGAACTGTCAGCCTGAAGATTGACAGGCGGTTCCAGGCCTTAAAAGGGTGAGTGAATAACAAACACATCATTACTCTTCTTAAAATTAAATTTGTATGCAAGAGAAATCAAATTCACAAATTAAATTGTTTTGACAGCACTTTGTTTATGGCAGCTGTAACTTCGGCAACATTCGTGTTCCGATGTGAAGAAACGACCTAGATAGGTCACAACTTTCGAAAAATTTGCTATGAGCCTTAATTTTGGAAAAAACATTTTTTTTATGAATGAAGTCACCTTCACATGTGTTTCTTATCATTCTTTTTCGTATTATTAAATATAATTAGTAGTAATTAATATAAATGCTTAGCGCAGTGTCTAGGACGTCAGGCTTATAATTCAAAGGTCGCAAGTTCGACTGTAGTAACAATCATATTTTTCATTGGAATTTTCCTATAGTCGAATCTTTCCAACATTTTTCATTTGAATATCACCACAAATACTTGGAATAGTTGTAAACTTTGCAAACTTTTAAAAGCACTTTGCATTTTAATTTGATTATATAGAATGGCTTTTCAGGACAAATATGCAAAAAGATTGTCATTCTTTTCATCGAGTGAAGTTCGGTTCCCTAAAATCACTGGTACAGAGCTTCAAAGACACAAGATTAGATTAAAAAAAGACTATCTATCTCAGTGCACAGACACTAAAAACCATGATAAAAAATACCAGATAAAATTATGAAGCACAAAATCTATCGACACTTTAAGCAAACATGATATTTGGTTAGGCTCAGAGCAATAAACGATTATTGGCCCATTTTCGGTTTGCCGAATCGATACGACCTTTTTAAAAAATAAATACTTTTTCCCTCTTAGGTTCCTTTGGCCCAGTATAGGAGGTGTGGTAGAAAAGTAATGAGACTGGCAATACTGCAAGCGATTGTGTGGCCCTCCGCTGTTATCCTTCAGAGTGCACGTGTATCAGAGCCCTCCCGTAGCTTAGTTCGAGTTTTTACACCGTCTGTCAACTATATAAATTTTCAAAATACAGTTGGTGAAGTTGTATTTTTGTTGTGCGTCACGCAAAATGGAGCATCAGAGCTTGGAGCAATGTTGTGCCACTAAATTATGTGCTAAGCTTAGAGGATCGGCAAGTGTGACGTTTGAAAAGTTAAATCAGGCCTATGGGGAGCATTCTTTATCCACGAGCTCAAGTTTTTGATGGCACAAAGCATTTTTGGAAGGCAGAGAAAATGTTGAAGATGAACAACGTTCAGGGAAGCCTTCAACTTCGAGAACTGACAAAAACATCGAACCTGTGAAAACTCTTTTGAAATCAGACCATCTCACATTGACATTACAAATGTTGAGTGAACAATTAAATTTCAACAAATTTATCGTTTTTCTAAATAAAAGCATCCTTGAAAGGATCAGAAAAGGTGCCATTCGCATGAAACCAGACATTGAAGAAAAATGGTTGCTCCATCCTGACAACACTCCGTGTCAAACTTTCATCTCCATAACATAATTTTTAACCTTAAAAATATTCAAGTGATTCCCTATCAACCTTATTCCTCTGTCCTCAGTCCTTCTGACTTCTTTCTTTTCCGTAAACTGAAAAATATCGTCAAAGACCGTTATTTCAGGGCTTTGAAATCATTCAAAAGACTGCACCAGACATACTGAAGGCAATAATGGTAGATGACTTCCAGCGCTGCTACGAACAGTTTCTCTCTCAAGAGAACTACTTTGAAGCGGATAGACATTGCTATTTGAAAGAAATAAAAGACTTTGTTAATTCAAAAATCAGTCTCACTACTTTTCTGCCTCACCTCGCATATGTAGAAAAAGTTACAAGCCAATCTGAGACTAAAATAACTTGGACCCATTTTAGGCATCCCGAATCAATACCTCAATTATCTACAGCTATTGTCTGCACTGATGTCCCTTCGTCTCTGTCTAAATGCCATGTACGTCAAAAGTCTATCAGAGACGAAAAAAATGTGGGCACATTTTCAGACGTCAAGAACTGAACCAGTCAAAATCAAATTTAAACGTGTTTTATGAATAGGTATCTTCCTACCCCGTAAGCCTCCGAATGCTAATTGGAAGCCGATTCGAAAGACGAAACTTCAGGCCCTGTTTTGTGCCTCCGAGTCTTGCAATGATCAAAACACTCAAAGTCAACCAGCTGGGCTGAACGAAAGTATTGCGAGTCCCAGCTGACCGAGAAAAACATTTTTGGCCCCTTCTGGAGCAAAAAATATTTTTCAATTTTTCCTGTACATGAGGGTCCTTTTGATATGATAGCTTAAGGATTTAAGGTATCAAGCTTGCAAGAAAAAATTATCGGCCCTTTTTCTGGTTACCTAATGTTTAGGAGACACAAATGTTTCAACAATCTTATCCATTTCCCTAAACGTAACGTTTGAAGCCCCTTACCCCCCTCAGACATTCCCTGAATGTTTTAACTCAATTCCCATCATCCCCGGGACATTAAAGACATAGTATCTTTATAGCTTGGTCGCACATACTGTCTTGCGATTAGCTTCACTATTTGACTGTGAATAGCTTCGAAGTTCAACTGGGGCTAATAGTGCTAACATTTTTAGGCGGATCGGCAGCACTAATTTGTAGGCCTCCTCATACCATCCTTCTAAATACAAAATATGAAATCGCTCGGCCTTCTCGTCACCCAAACACTCCAGAAGTTTCATCCCAGCAAGTTGTTCCTGAGGTGTTGCATATACGCCATTTCAAGAACCTGGAAGTAAAATTTCGTATAATTTACCTCTGCCCCTCCCCCAAGTCACAATTCCATGTCCGCATAACCTCCAACGCTCCCTGAAAATTTCAACTCGATGGCAAGGCTATTTCTGAAATAATGCAGATACATGATTTTGATAACCAGGGTACTAACTTTTTTTCAGTCTATATTGTTATTATACAGGTAATAGATTCTAGTCCCACAGGGGTCAAAAAGTTTAAACAGACTGGAGACCTCTATCTTTAAACAGTTCCCCTCTGCCCCATTTCAAGTCATGATTCGATGTCTACTCCCTCCCCCTCAACACTCCCTGGAAGTTTCAACTTTATTCCCAAAATCATTCCCAGGATATATACGATATTGTAATGACCTGGCAACACATATTGTCTTTTGATTTATCATATTACTTAACCGTGAATAGATTATAGCGCTTTTTTACCCACCCCCCTCTGACCGTTCCTCAAAGTCAAAATAGACCTCCCCTTGGTTAACTTCGCGGCTTAAACATAAATAGACTATAGTTACCATTGAAGCTTATAGTGCAAAACGTTATGATGGATCGGACACATATCGTTTTTAGCCAATACCCACCGCCCACCCCCCTAAAAATAATGTCCCCTTAAGCCTTTCCTGACATACACAAACTACATGAAAGGTTCACCTGCTTCTCCAATCACTTCCCAAATTCTTGCAGATATAGTTTTGAGTCTGGATAAGGCGTAGCTTCTTTTGACTTACATCTGCCCATTTCCCCAAATCAAAATTGAGCCCTACTGGACCCCCCTAGCATCCTCTGAAAGTTTCAACTCAATCAACTCAAGCCATTCCTTAGATATTGCGGAAAACCTACATTTTGGATACCATTAGCTCAAGGACTTCCAGATGTAAGTTTCAGGCCAATAAAAAAAAGCTTTTTAACACATATTTTCGGGGGGGGGGGGGGTGGACCTTTCCCCTATCTTGAAAATAAAAGTGGCTATTTCAAGTTTTAACCCAATATCATGGTGGGTTACAGAGGGAGGGAGAGGGGAGGCTAAATGATATGGGTGGCCGAGTCTTAATTACTTTAGATTCTAAGAAAAAGTAGGAATTTCGATTTCAAATCGAATGAACATCTGTCCAAGTTTCTATGAACACACTTGCACAGGAAGTGGCTTAGGGAGCACGTAATGGCGCTTCGTTAAACCAACGTGGTAATGCTGCCTTTGATACTCCTTAAAAACCCTCACAGAATCACGAGTATCATACGAACTTACATTATCAGATGAAGAATAACATGATCTATTCTTACGATTCAAAACCCAACTAGTAGAGAAAATAATATCACATTCCCACTTGAGTTGGAATTTCTAGTTGCTCTTAGCTCAAACCTATAGTCTTTCGAATTGCCCACGGTGTGGTTACTCTCAATTTGAACTTGCGTCCATGCCAGCGCTAATCTAATTTGTTCTTCAAGCCTTATACGAGTTTTTCCCCTGTTCTTCTCTTTTTTCTACTGTAATCTGGTTGCTGTCATTTTGTTCAATTGCATTTTATCCTGTTTTGCTATCGTAGTTCCCCCGCTCTCTCTACCTTGTTTTTTACAATCTCGCTCCATTTCTCCTATTCTCCTTCAACACTTATATTTTGTTTGTTTGATGGGTTGGATATTTCGTAGTAGACGGATGTAGTGAAATGTGGAATAACTACCATTTCTGGGCCTGTAATTTATTGTTGTTCTTTGTTATGGCACTTGGTATTAACCAAGTGACACATAGCAGTCGCCAATTCTGTCGGTCTGTCTGTCGGTCCCGGTTTTGCTACTTTAGGCACTTCCAGGTAAGCTAGGACGATGAAATTTGGCAAGCGTATCAGGGACCGGACCAGATTAAATTAGAAATAGTCGTTTTCCCGATTTGACCATCTGGGGGGGAGTGGGGGCCCGGTTAATTCGCAAAAAATAGAAAAAATGAAGTATTTTTAACTTATCAGCGGGTATTTGGATCTTAATGAAATTTGATGTTTGGAATGATATTGTGTCTTAGAGCTCTTATTTTTAATCCCGACCGGATCTGATGACATTGGGGGGAGTTGGAGGGGGAAAACCTAAAGTCCCGGTTTTGCTACTTTAGGCACTTCCAGGTAAGCTAGGACGATGAAATTTGGCAAGCGTATCAGGGACCGGACCAGATTAAATTAGAAATAGTCGTTTTCCCGATTTGACCATCTGGGGGGGGGGGGAGAAGGGGCCGGTTAATTCGGAAAAATAGAAAAAATGAAGTATTTTTAACTTATGAGCGGGTGATTGGATCTTAATGAAATTTGATGTTTGGAATGATATTGTGTCTCAGAGCTCTTATTTTAAATCCCGACTGGGTCTGATGACATTGGGGGGAGTTGGAGGGGGGAAACCTAAAATCTTGGAAAACACTTAGAGTAGAGGGATCGGGATGAAACTTGATGGGAAAAATAAGCGCATGTCCCAGATACATGATTGACATAATCGGAACTTATTTGCTCTCTTTGGGGTAGTTGGGAGGGGGGGGGGAGTAAGTCTTAAAAATTAGAAAAATGAGGTATTTTCAACTTACGAACGGGTGATCGGATCTCAATGAAATTTGATGTTTAGAAGGATATCGTGTCTTACAGCTCTTATTTTAAATCCCGACCGGATCTGGTGATGGGGGCGGGGAGTTGGGAGGGGGAAACCTAAAACTTGGAAAACACTTAGAGTGGAGGGATCGGGATGAAACATGGTGGGAAAAATAAACACAAGTCCTAGATAGATGATTGACATAAACGGAACGGATCCGCTCTCTTTTGGGTAGTTGGGGGGGGGGGGGTAATTCTGAAAAATTAGAAAAAATGAGGTATTTTTAACTTACGAATGGGTGATTGGATCTCCATGAAATTTGATTTTTAGAAGGATATCGTGGCTCAAAGCTCTTATTTTAAATCCTGACCGGATCTGGTGACATTGGGGGAAGTTTGGGGTGGGGAGACCTAAAATGATGGGAAACCCTTAGATTGGAAGGATTGGGATGAAACTTGGTTGGAAAAATAACCAAAAGTCTTGCATACGTAATTTACATAATTGGAACGGATCCGCTCAATTGCGGGGGGGGGGGGGTAATTCTGAAAAATAAGAAAAATAACGTATTTTTAACTTACGAAGGAGTGATCGGATCTTCATGAAACTTCATATTTAGAAGGACCTCGTAACTCTGATATCTTATTTTAAATCTCAACCGGATCAAACGTAATTGGGGGGGGCAGTTGGGGGGACCGGAAATCTTAGAAAATACTTAAAGCGGTGAGATCAGGTTGAAACTGGATGGGAAGAATAGAAACCTGTCTAAGATACGTGACTGACACAACTGGACCGGATCTGCTCTCTTTGGTGGAATTGGGAGGGGGGAGGTAATTTTGAAAATTGAGGTATTTGTAACTTACGAAAGGGTGACCAGATCTTAATGAAATTTGATATTTAGAAGGATCTTGTGCTATAAAGTTTAACTTTAGGTTCTGACTTTCTCACAAGTGCCAAATGAGCTCTTGGCTCTTCCGACCTCGTCCAAATGAGCTCTTGGCTCTTCCGACCTCGTACCATATGAGCTCTCGGCTCTTCCGACCTCGTCACAAGTGCCATATGAGCTCTTAGCTCTTGTTTTTGAGGCAAGGGCTTTTTGTTTGACAAGATTTAGAATTCTTTTTTTCTGATGTTAATCAGACAGTGATTGGAACATCAGTTGACACTAGAATGTCTCTAGTCTCTAGACTAGAGACTATGTATAGACTAGAGACTAGAGACTATCTAGACTATGTATCTTGTCTCTAGACACTAGAATGCTTCAAATTTGGCATCCTTGGACAGATTTTTCAAGACAAAAAGGAACCTACATGAATTATACAGGTTAAGTAGATTTTCATTATATTTTGGACAGCTAATACGGCCCCAAAGGAGGTGGTGGTCTAGAGTTTCAATGATAGTTTTGCAAAGTCAGCAAAAAAAGGATGAGGGGTTGGATCCTGGTGAATTAAGGATTTAAAATGCCAAGCCTAGATTACTTAGGCCAGTGGCCTAAATAGTCAAATTTTCATAGGAAGACAGAACTCATTTGATTGACTATGTTAACAAAATCATTTATTATTTAGTAATAAAATCAGACAATACATACACATATTTCCGTACTGCCACCATGCCATAGGCAATAAAGTGCCAATAGGCGAATTTAAAAGAAGAAACAACAGTAACCCCCAGAAATACGAAAATTTGGTATACCCAAGTCTATCTAGTGGAAATTTCTTTGGAGAGCATTGTAGACAAGCTTAATTGGTAAATATAATGAAGGATAGTCATGAATATCTTGCTTTTTGAGTTGACATATCGATTTGGACTAAATTGTTTGAATTCCCCAGCTCATCGTGGTCTACTATCCGACCTTGAGAGCCCCCCCCCCCCACACTGAAGGACCAGTCACTAGACTCTGATAAATAAAAAATAATTGTCCTCAGGTAATGACTTACCCAGCCTCTAATACCGAGATATTGCAAATCATTTGTCCTTTATTTTATTCGGTATATTAATAATGTTACCTAGACAAATGTTTAATGTTTGATGCAGCTTATTTCAGGAATTTGCCTGTATGTGTTTTTGAATGTACCAACCATTTACATATTTAACATTCTGATATATTCGGTATTAACGTTCACTATTTTAACCGTAAAAATGATTCTTGACTTATAATAATTTTTTATTCACTCATATTACTTTATTGACCTTGAAGCAGTACTTGCTGCCTTAATTTTTTGTGTTGCTATTTATTTTATTTTTTTTTATCCTTGTTTTGGGTCTTTTTTTGTGTCATGACATGCTCATGTTAGCTCCAGCTATTGTAGTGAACAAAATATATTCTATTCTAGTAGTCTCAAAGCAGGTTATCCTTTTGAGGGGTGTTCATATTTGATGTATTCATGATTAATGGGTATTCTCAGCCATAATAGACAGCCATCTTGGCATATAAATGAAGTCCCTTTTCAGCAGCAGCTATATCTAGGAACATGTACCGTAGAGATGATCTTCACAGCCTTGGGTAATTAGTTAGGGAACTTCTATTTAACATATTCTTATGAAGTTAAAAGCAGACGAGTTCTTGAACCAATCATATAGTGAAAAGGAATATGTCTTGGTGAAACACTTTTTTCTTTAACAAGTCATTCTTGTGAAAGAAATTCTAATAGTATTTCCAAAATTGTTGCTGGTGAAATGTTTATTTTACTTTACTGAAAATAAGAGCAGCGTTGTCAACTATATTAGTGGACATCTCCTCTTTGGAAACAATATATAATATGTTATCCCTTCCAATCGAAAAAGGATTCCGTTTAATTTAGACTTTGTGCACAAATTTACTATATTCATTGAAAAATACCTTTTTCTGGTATTTTGATAGAGTTCACACTATTGTGGTTTTCTTGCTTCCTCTATCTTTCTACAGGAATATGTTATGTGGAAATTCCCGGGAACTATTTGGGAAAATTCCCAGGAAATTCTCCGGAACTATTTGGGCAAAATTTTCCCTTATACGATAAAAAATAAAACCGGCAAAGAAGAAATTTACTGAGTGAATAGTTAAATAAATAAGATAAATAACAAACAAGTTATTTATTAAGGAATCTTTAAGGGAAAATTGAAAAAAATTACCACGCCTAAATTTGAAAAAAAAAACATTTTGCCACCCCTTTCCCCTTATTTTTGTGAAACGACACCACTGCACCTATTCATGAAAAACCATGGACTCAAGATATTTGGGATCTGATAAAATTGAGAAATGAATTGCATTTAACTTGACCTGAGACAAATTTCAAAAGGTTAAGAGAGACAATTCTGTGCTAAATAAGATGTTCACGTAAGCAGTATGGTTCAAAAATAACAAGCAAAATATATTAATCCAACACAAGGGTTGATTAAACCCTTGTGTTTAATTAGCCGATAATTGATTATTGGTGAAAAAGTGACCAAAGTTGAAGTTAGAGATAATGATGGTAAACCCCTGCAACCTAATGAGATTAATGAATATTTTTGGATCATTTTGTAAAACTCAACCGCGACTAACAATATTATCACCTAATGACTCAGTTTAAATTATCCCTATCCTAGAGATTAGTTCAGTTGTTAAGAAGTTGAAGGCACTTGATCCTCGTAAATTTAGTTACCCAAGTGAGATACTAATTAAATTGATTATTGAGTGTGCTAATCTTTTATCCACTCCTTTAACGGCAATGTTGAACCAATGTTTTATTCATGGTGTTTTTTCCCTATTATTTTTAAACAGGCGCATGTTACCCCAATCCTCAAATGTAAGGCCTTCAAACATATTAACCATACGAGGCCGATTGATAAACACCAGCTCTTTTAAAAGTGTTTGAAAGTTTCATTTTTCATTGTTTATTTGGGGACGTAAAAGATAGCAGATTCCCAACAATTTGGATTTAGATTCGAGCATTAAGATCTATCTATTCTTTTTTCAAAAAGGATTAATCTCAGTTTTACACCATTTGTTGGTAATGGACTTTTATTCTGATTTAATTAGACACTGAATTGTTTCAGTAGTTACGAAATAGTGAGGACATTTTTACGTCTTATAAAAAATTATTAATATTCATTCAGTATCTGTAACCGAGTGGAATATCTGACGTCACTGAATAACTTGAATTGACTGAAGTTTTTGTCCGCTGCATAAATTGAACTTTCGGCATTATTAAAATACGACAATTTCATATAAAATCAAAGAGCGGTATGCCAGTTTGTATCCGTATTGGCAAGACCTTTGAAAAGTACAGCTTTGAATTTGTTCATTTCATTTCAAGGAATGTTTACACAAGGCCAGAATTCAGGGGATAGCCATATCTCTAATGATGCAGAATCTCGAATAATGGCAATGCTCACCCTAATGAATGGTCAGTTAGCAAAAATAGACCCAATTTCATCAGAAATAGCAGGAATAAATAGGGGGCTGGCCCAGTTATCAATTAAGGTGGAGGGAACGATCGCTGAAGTTAGGGCACAAAATATAAATACGCAGCGAGAAGTGAATTCTCTGAAAACTGAACTGGAGAAGATGAGACTTAAAATGAGTAATATGGAGGCTGATTCAAAACGAGCAAATGTAATCTTGTATAACTTTGATCCGTCAAGACGAGCACAGACATTACTTGAAGATATAGTTGCCATTTTTAACCAGTTTATACCGAATGCCTCGATACATCTTAGTGACATAAAAGACGTTTTCTGCATTAAGTGTAATCAAAACACCCGCCCCGTTTTGGTTAAATTTAAGAGCGCTTTTTGCCACGATTTCGTTCTGAAATCAGGTCAACATTTTAGACACGCAAAAATTTGGATTACGCCTGACTACACAACACGAGAATTACTTGCGAAAAAGAAATTTACCCTTGAGGCAGCGAAATCAGCGGGGAAAGAGGCGAAGTTGCGTGGTATGAATTGTTTGTAGAGAACAAGGGTTATATATACAATTTTGAAACTGATGCGATAGAGGAGCACAGAGTACCTGGTGGTGAATATAGAAGGGGAGTTGCTAGTGCATACCAGGTATCGGCTGTTGGAGGTTTGAACATAATGTTAAAAGATGGCGGAAGACCGAGAGCGGATTCGCAGTTATCAAATTCAAGCATCACATCTATGCAGTCATTCGGTAGCGCATTTAGTGATCCTGTAAAATCGCAAAATGAAATCGAAGTGCATAAAACACCCTTGTCTGTTGCAGCGCCAAAAGTTGAAAGGGGCGCTCCAAAGAGAGGAAATTCTGAAATTGTTAGCCCGAATGATAGTGCGCGAATTACAACACAGCCACCCTTTCTTAGAGGTAAGGCCACAAAAAATGAAAGTCAGATCGCACCTCGTAAGCTATCTTTCCAAGATCAAAGTGATTGGTCACAAGAATAGGGAGACCAGGGCCATGATGTTGTGCAGGAAAGAATAAATATAGTGCATTAGAACATTCAAGGATGGAGTGAAATGAAAATTAATAGTCTATTGGCATCGCAATGTATGTTTGATATTATAGTATTCTCTGAAACTTGGTTGGAAAAAGAAATTCAGT
This sequence comes from Artemia franciscana, assembly GCF_032884065.1. Lineage (NCBI taxonomy): Eukaryota > Metazoa > Arthropoda > Branchiopoda > Anostraca > Artemiidae > Artemia > Artemia franciscana. The sequence goes on from NC_088877.1 coordinate 3,596,790, forward strand.
TTGAAAGGTTTCGGTATTTCGGTGTCCATCGTAAAAAATCTAAGAATGGACGGTTTATTATTTTTTATCCAATTTATATCCCTCTAGAGTCGAGCTCGTACAACGAGGAGGATACTTGGTGTATATTAGAGGATGAAAAACGTAAATTTTCTATTCAGTTTCCTTCTGACTTGTTTTGTCTTATGGGGGACTTTAATGGTTATGCTGGGGTTACTCCAGAATTTTTGATGTCACCTCATGCCTGTACGGATGAAAATGCTTGGGAGGTTTGGGATGATTTAGTAATCCATCTCCCTCCGAGGGTAAGTAAGGACCATAGAAGACGAAAGAATAATTGGGACCGTAAAATTTTGGACTTTTGTGGTAAGGAAAATTTTGTTATTTTAATGGAAGAGTTGGAAAGGATGGAGATGTGGGAAATTTCACTTGTTTTTCTGGGACTTCTCCAAGTGTAATTAATTATATTTTGGTGGATATTCCTCTTTGGCATCTATATGCGGATTTCGAGGTGATGGCAGTGGTAGGTTCAAATCACTTACCTGTTAGGGCTACTTTTGAGTTGGTTAGTTCTAAGAAACTAGCGACTAATAGTGATAGGAAGAAAAAAAAATGCAGAGAAACTGAGGATTTAGGGATTAGAAAGGCACTAAAAGTACCAGGAGAGAATGAGAAAAGTTTTCAGAGTATGATGGCGAGTGAAGAAGTTCAGCAGGAATTAGAGAATTGTTTGGTTTTACTAGGTGATGGAAAAATAGAGGAGCCGTAAGCATTAGTAAATGATGTTGTATATGTTGTATGTAAGGTAGGTTCAAAGTTAAGAATGAGTCCGTAAGCATTAGTAAATGATGTTGTATATGTTGTATGTAAGGTAGGTTCAAAGTTAAGAATGATATTGAGAATGGATTTTTTGATGACGATTGTGAAAGAAAACGACAGGAAGTTTTAGAGGCACTGCGGAAAGCGAGGGATAGCATAGGTAGTAGGGAAAATACTAGATTTTATATGGATTATAAGTTGATTCGGAATAAGCATAAGAAAATGTTGAAGATTAAGAAAAAAGAGCATGAAATTAGCACAGGAGAGCAATTGAAAAAAGATTATAGAGAAGGAGATATTAGGACCTTTTGGCGTATAGTTAAAAATTCTATAGGAGGAACAGAGGTTTGTGATGGTATTCCAGCAGTAGATTCTTGACCTACATATTTAGAGGAGAGAGAAAACGAAGTGATTGGGGACCAAGGAGGAACTAGTTTCAGTGTAGATCTGGTATCTGCTTTACGTGATGTAGTTGATAGGCCAATGCAAGAATGTGATTATGATTTGGTTGCTCCCATCCAAGTAAGTGAAGTTTGGGAGACAATGACAAGAATGAGAGGCGGGTGTGCTACAGGTATAGATGGAATACCAGCCACACTTTGGAAGTGCGGACGGGTGTGGCTACTGCCTGTTATAGCAGGGATGTTTTCCGGTATATTGAACAGTGCAGAATGGCCCTTGTCTTGGGCTACGTCTGTTCTAGTGCCGTTATTTAAAAAGGGGGACAGATTAGACCATGAGAATTATAGAGGTATAAGCCCAAGTAATGTGCTTAGTAAGATTTTTGCTAAGATATCATGTTGTAGGATAGATAATTGGATAGACCAAAATAGAATTTTACCAGATTCGCAGGCAGGGTTCAGAAAAGGCTATAGTCCCATAGATCAGATTTTTATTTTATGTGGGATGATTAGGAAACAGGTTAGGAGAAAAGAGGGCAGGCTATTTGTCGCATTTTTGGATTTAAAAGGGGCGTTTGATGGAGTGGATAGAAGTTTAATGACAGAGTCGTTGTTAGCACTAGGGCTACCAAGCGCATTTGCTAAGATTATAGCTTCTTTGTATAATATACTTAAGATTGTAGTACGAGTAGGCAGGATTTCTCTAGGGTTATTAGGAGTAGACTTCGTGTTAAACAGGGATGTACAATTTCCCCAAGGCTATTTTCATTGTATATTAATGATTTTGAAGAATATTTGATAGGCAGAGGTGCCCCAAAAATTAAGCTTTCAAGTGCAAGCGTTACGGCATTACTTTTTGCGGATGACATAGCATTAGTAGCGGAAAGTAAAGAACATTTACGACAACTGCTAGATCTAGCATCTTCTTATTTTAGGAATAAGAAACTAGTGTTAACCATAAGGAAGTCGGTGGTAATGGTTTTTAAGGAAAAGTGGAGAACAGATAGATTCACAGTGTCAGTTTACGTATGAAGGTAGGACACTAGACTACGTAGATGAATTTCAGTACTTAGGTTGTAGGCTTTCGTCAGACAGAAAATGGAAGAAACATCTCAGGATAGTAGAAAGTAAGGGAAATAGACTACTAGGATTGGTAAGCAAAAGTAGTATCAAGGAAATTAGGGATGAAGGACTGCTAAAGTATGTTTTTAAAACTAGGGTTAGATCGGCTTTGCATTACGGGGCGGAGCTTTGGGGGTTTAATAAGGGGTTGAATTTAGAGAGAATGCAGTTGAGGTTTTTAAAGCGCATATTAAGCCTTGATAATAGGTTTAATGGGTTAGTACAAAGAGGGGATATAGGAATAAAGTGTATGGGACAGAGTAGGTTAATTAGTATGGTTAAATATTGGGAAAGGGTATCATCGATAGAAGATAATAGGTAAGTTAAACAAGCATTTTTAATGATGCTTCAAGATAGGAGGAAGGATTCGTGGTCAAATCAGGTGAAGAATATACTAGACCGTGTAGGGCTAGGTAATTGCTGGAATGAGGGAAAGGGGATAGGAGAGATGGTAGGGACTGTATCTAGGTCAGTTGCTAGTAGGCTAGAATCTCAGGAAGTTCAGGTTTGGCAAACTGAGAAGGCCACCTCGCCGTCCCTTGGGATATATGCGGAGGTCAAGGAGAACTGGGGCGAAGAAATTTATCTAAAAATGGGATTGGCTCCGGATGATTTGAAATGGGTAATGTATGTAAGGGGAAATTTTATGCCTCTTGGAGAACGTAGGAAATATTTAGGGAGAAATACATTGAGGGATGGTCCTTACAATTGCCCAATGTGTGGAGAGATGGATCAGTCTTTGCAACATTTTTTAGGGGATTGTAGGAAGTTGAGGGATTTGCGCTTGGAAATATGTGGTAAGGAGGTTGGGGGGAGAGATCGGATTTCGGAAATTTTGAGAAGTAGGTGTTACTTAACTATAAATAATATTGAAAAGTTCGTCCGGGTAGGTATGAGGTATCGTGATGTTTTCTTAAATAATTAGTTTAATGTTTTCTTAGTCTATGTTTGTTGCTGTATTTTTTTTCGCTTGTTTTGTGTATGTCACCATGGCCCAATTGGGATTTTCGTGTGAATAAATCTATCTATCTATCTATCTATCATGCCAATTAGACCCCGAATCCCTTGTACTCGCTTGACACCCATACTTTAACTTTGGCTTCTAAACAATATGTAGAAATGAAGACAATATTTACCTGTATAAACCAAATTATCTGGGGTTCCCAGGGTGAGCTTACTCCTTGGAAGGTATTCCAGATATTTGTTTTCATAAGTAAAGAGTAGAACCAGGGCAGGATTATTTGTCTCCTTTTTTCTGTAGCAACATTTTTATTGTGACCTATAATAAAAAATATGATATCAAAATAAATAATATATAATTTAAAATAATATACAATCATAATAATATAATATAATAAATAAATAATATATATATATATATATAATAGTAACAATATAAATAATAATAATAATATAAAATAAAATAATATGTAATAAAATATAATAAATATTATTAAAAAAATAAAAAATAAAATATATTAGAAAATATAATATTAAAAAGGAACAGCTAAAAAGGTTCCAAAATTTTTAGTTTCCAAGGATTGTAATAATCACTTATTACTCAAAACCCAAAGTACTAATTTTCAGCTTACTTTAAATACTGCACTTGTATTCTACCTAATATAATTAGTTAGTATCCATGACTTACAGTCAATAATTAGACTGAAAAGAACCTAGTGATGTTATAAAACCAGTTCGTGCAACATAAATATTAGTAAGTATTTTTCATTATGGAGGTGCCAATTTCAGTAGGTTTGATAAGAATACTACGTTTCACCCCACTGCTTGGGGATAAACTTACACTGAAGGTTTTTTGAAGGGGTGGATAGAGCTCTTAGAATTTTGAGTTCCGAGAAGGGGGCAAGGATGTGTTTCCCTTTTGTAGTTGTCAACCTAAAAGCGTCTTTGGTTAAGCTTATCTGCAATTAAACAACATAAATAAACTGTCAAAAGTTTCAATTAAACTGATAAATTGAAATATTTTGAATAAGGCTGAAAACGCTGTAGATAAAGTTTTCTGTTTTCTTTCTTTTAAACCGCATATAACTCAAACCCGTTCCTTAATCCTCCGCCAGTCTTCAATGTTGCACCGGATTAACTCATTTCTTCCTCCTGATATTATGATTTCTATTTATTATGCGGTTATGTATCATTACCTTTCTTATTGCTGCTCTGTCTGGGGTAATACTAATAAATCTCTTCTCTGCTCACTTCAAAGAGCCCAAAATAGGGCAGTGAAGGCTACTTTTCTTCTCCCTCGGCTTTACCCTTCCTCTGATCTCTATAATGATACTGGAATAGCTCCGCTGGATCATATTATAGGTAAAAGTACTCTTTATTTTGCGCATTCTGCCTTTCTAGGTACTCTCCCACTGCCCCTACATCAGTTTTTCTCACGGACAGGTTCAGGTAGGTACTTTTCTTCTTTACGTAATTCTTCTTGACGATTCTTTTTACCAAAACGATCTTCTACAGCAGCCCAGAGGTCTCCAGTATATCAATCAATTCTATTATGGAACTCCATCCCTTCGGATGTCCCTCTTTTTCTTTCTGCAAAGGCATTATTTCGTCAGGTCTTTCCAATTCAAAAATTTTTCTCTCTCTTTATTAATCTTTTCCTAATTTGTATGTCTCTTTTCTTCTTTTAAAATCATTTTCAGCTATATGTTAAATCTCCTTCTAAATCTTCTATCTGTTAAATATCCTATCTATTCAATGTCCTTGTTTTGTTCCAGTGTTTTATTTATTTATTTTTTTTTATATATTTTATAATAGTGTTTTATTCTTGTTTTCTGTGGTCCATTACAAGCAAAGCTTCTTGGGCCTAGTAACCACTTTACTTTTGTAATAGTTTTTGCTTTTAGTATCAATAAATTGATTGATTGATTGATTGATCCAGCTTATGCCTGAAGATTTTTTACGAAACAGAAGAAGCAAAAGGTGACAATATTCATAGTAGAATAGTCCCAGCTAAGAATAAGGGATATCATTACCCAAAATAGGGTATCTTCTAAAAACTTTTATAAGGGTTCAGTGTTTTTAAAGGTGTCCCAAGACCTACATTGCAAAAATTTTAAGCTGTAACTGGTAAATCTGAAAATTATTGTGTTTAATCAGTAAAGAATTGAAACAAAAGTCAAGTAGTCAGGTAAAATGTATTTCACATTTTGAAATTCAGAAAATGTCCTTGGAGCGCAGAAAAATAAACCTTAAAAAATATAAATATTTTGCAACAATTTCTGACATTTGCGAGACGTGACGTCGTATCGACGAACAAACCTATCTACTACTGTGAGAATGTCAGATAGAACGAAAAGAGTTATACTATAGCCCTTACCATGGTAATTCACAACTCACACATAGAATATCTGAGTTAGAGATTGATTCACAGCATGGATGCAAAATTTTGAAATTTTTCCTATAGTGTTTCTACTTCATGGATGTAAAATGCAGATAGTCCTATTTATCAGTTTTTTTTACTCAAAATACGAATTCAGCCATACTGTGATGGTTGATTTTATTAAATAAATATTTTATTTATCTGATGGAAGAATAACTGTCGAACCATAGAGGTAAAGCAGGTAGAGGTAGAAGAGGTACCGTTGCCTTTTAAGAGGTAGAAGCACTGTTGGTACTGGAATTCTTCTCAAACAAGTCAGAAGAAGGTTATAGAAGAAAAATAAAGCAGTGATTGTGGTTTTTGTTTACAACATAGGGGCCTTCAATATAGCTTTCAAAGAAGATAATGTATAATATTATGAAGATATTATATTTGCCACATCAAATAAACTAGCTAAAATGGTTTTCTGAACAACCATAGAATGTTCAAAAGCACATATGGAATGCTCTCAAACCATTTTTCTGTAATATAAGATTCACACAGAGCTTGATCAAACCACACTTGATCTTATTTGGTAGCATTAGAAACTGGAAAAACACAAAAAGAATTCGCATTTAAAATACAAACAGTTAATAGTACGCTTAGAGATTCCTCTCCAAATGTTGGCATTCAAGCATTAGCTCCTACGATAAAGGCTATACTGTTAAACCAGAATAAAACATCTACTCAATCAATACAGCTGAATTGTCAAGTAATTGCCTAGCAACAGCTAGCTCTTATAAAGTAACCCCATTTCAAGCTTGAAGAAGAGTTGCCTAGCAACAGCTAGCTCTTATAAAGTAACCCCATTTCAAGCTTGAAGAAGAGTTGCCTAGCAACAGCTAGCTCTTGTAAACTGACCCCATTTGAAGCTTGAAGAAGAGTTGCCCAGCAATAGCTAGCTCTTATAAAGTAATTCCATTTCAAGCTTGAAGAAGAGTTGCCTAGCAACAGCTAGCTCTTATAAAGTAACCCCATTTGAAGCTTGAAGAAGAGTTGCCTAGCAACAGCTAGCCCTTATAAAGTAACCCCATTTTAAGCTTGAAGAAGAGTTGCCTAGCAACAGCTAGCTCTTATAAAGTAATCCCATTTCAATCTTGAAGAAGAGTTGCCTAGCAACAGCTAGCTCTTATAAAGTAATTCCATTTCAAGCTTGAAGAAGAGTTGCCTAGCAACAGCTAGCTCTTATAAAGTAACCCCATTTCCAGCTTAAAGAAGAGATACCTAGCAACATCTAGCTTTTATAAAGTAACCCCATTTCAAGCTTGAAGGAGAGTTGCCTAGCAACAGCTAGCTCTTATGAAGTAACCCCATTTCAAGCTTGAAGAAGAGTTGCTTAGCAACAACTAGCTCTTATAAAGTAACCGCGTTTCAAGCTTGAAGTAGAGTTGCCTAGCAACAGCTAGCTCTTATCAAGTTACCCCATTTCAAGGTTGAAGAAGAGTTGCCTAGCAAAAGCTAGCTCTTATAAAGTAATTCCATTCCAAGCTTGAAGAAGAGTTGCCTAGCAACAGCTAGCTCTTCTAAAGTTACCCCATTTCAAGCTTGAAGAAGAGTTGCCTAGCAACAGCTAGCCCATTTCTAGCTTATTTGGTAGCATTAGAAACTGGAGAAACATAAAAAGAATTAACATTTAAAATACAAACAGTTAATAGTACGCTTAGAGATTCCTCTCTAAGCATAGTCATTCAAACCTTCATCAAACATAAGGTTGTCATTCAAACATTAACTCCTATGATAAAGACTATGCTTTTAAACCAGAATAAAACATCTGCTCAATCAAAACAGCTAAATCGCCAAGTACTTGCCTAGCAACAGCTAGCTCTTATAAAGTGACCACATTTCAAGCTTGAAGAAGAGTTGCCTAGCAGCAGCTAGCCCTTATAAAGTAACCAGATTTCAAGCTTGAAGAAGAGCTACCTAGCAACAGCTAGCTCTTATAAAGTAACCCCATTTCAAGCTTGAAGAAGAGTTAACTAGCAACAACTAGCTCTTATAAAGTAACCCCGTTTAAAGCTTGAAGAAGAGTTGCCTAGCAACAACTAGCTCTTATAAAGTGATCCCATTTCAAGCTTGAAGAAGAGTTGCCTAGCAACAGCTAGCTCTTATAAAGTAACCCCATTTCAAGCTTGAAGAAGAGTTGCCTAGCAACAGCTAGCTCTTATAGAGTAATTCCATTTCAAGCTTGAAGAAGAGTTGCCTAGCAACAGCTAGCTCTTATAAAGTAACCCCATTTCAAGCTTGAAGAAGAGTTGCCTAGCAACAGCTAGCTCTTATAAAGTGACCCCATTTCAAGCTTGAAGAAGAGTTGCAGAAGCCAAACTTAATTCGAAGAACACTAGTGAACACAAAATATTGCAAACCAGCAAAAATGACATCAAAAGCATTTCACCCTTGTGAAAGAACAACTTTCAAATAGCTAGTCATATTAGTTAACATGTGCATATGGATTGAAATGAAAATTCACCAGTACATTTAAACTAAAAACTCCATCTAATCCCTAGCTTTCCAACAATGGATGGAAGGGAAGTATCACAAAAAAGAAAAAACAAGAGCTAAGAGCTCACATGGCACTTGTGACGAGGCAAGAAGAGCTAAGAGCCAAGAGATCATATGGTACGAGCTCTAACAAAATTCTATGAATCAATAGATTGATTTAAAAAGAAAATAAGAGGCTTAATCCCGGTCAGAATTTAAAAAAAACAGCTCTGAGTCAAGATGTCCTTTTAAATTTCAAAATTCATTAAGATCCGATCACCCACTCGTAAGTAAATACCTAATTTTTTCTCTCCCTTGAGCCCCCCAGATGGTCGAATATGGGAAAACGACTTTATCAAGTCAAATTGTGCAGCTCCCTGATACGCCTACCAATTTTCATCGTCCTAGCACGTCCAGAAGTACCAAACTAATCACTGAACATCTCCCCCAACTCCCCCAAAGAGAGCAAATCCAGTACGGTTCTGTCAATCATGTATCAAGGACATTTGCTTATTCTATCCACCAAGCTTCATCCCGAATTTTCCAGTCCAAGTGTTTTCCAAGATTTCCCCCTCCAACTCCCCCCATTGTCAAAAGATCTGGTCGGGATTTGAAATAAGAGCTCTGAGATATGAATTCCTTCTAAATATCAAATTTCATTAAGATCCGATCACCTATTCGTCAGATAAAAATACCCCAATTTTCACGTTTTCCAAGAATTCCGGTTTCCCCCTCCAACTCCCCCCAATGTCACAGGATCTGGTCAGAATTTAAAATTAGAGCTTTAAAGCACAAGATCCTTCTAAATATCAAATTTCATTAAGCTCTGGTCACCCTTTCGTACGTTAAAAATACCTCAATTTTCAAAATTATCCCCAACTCCACCAAAGAGAGCAGATCCAGTCCGGATCTACGTCAGTCACGTATCTTAAACAGGTTTCTATTCTTCCCATCCAGTTTCATCCTGATCTCACCGCTTTAAGTATTTTCTAAGATTTCCGGAACCCCCAACTGCCCCCTTCCAATTACGCTTGATCCGGTTAACATTTAAAATAAGAGATATGAGTTACGAGGTCCTTCTAAATATGAAGTTTCATGAAGATCCGACCACTCCTTCGTAAGTTAAAAATACGTCATTTTTTCTAATTTTTCTGAATTAACCCCCCCCCCCACAACATAGCGGATCCGTTCCAATTATGTAAATCACGTATCTAAGACTTCTGCTTATGTTTCCCACCACGTTTCATCCCGATCCCTCCAATCTAAGCGTTTTCCATGATTTTAGGTTCCCCCACCCCAAACTCCCCCCAATGTCACCAGATCCGTTCGGGATTTAAAATAAGAGCTTTGAGACACGATATCCTTCTAAATATCAAATTTCATTGAGATCCAATCATCCGTTCGTAAGTTAAAAATACCTCATTTTTTCTAATTTTTCAGAATTACCCCCCCCCCCAAATACCCCAAAGAGAGCGGATCCGTTCCGGCTAGGTCAATCATGTACTTAGAACTTGTGATTATTTTTCCCACCAAGTTTCATCCCGATCCCTCCACTCTAACTGTTTTCTAAGTTTAGGTTTCCCCCTCCCAACTCACCCTCCAGTGTCACCAGATCCGGTCGGGATTTAAAATAAGAGCTCTGAGACACAATATACTTCAAAATATCAAATTTAATTGAGATCCGATCACCCATTCATAAGTTAAAAATACCTCGTTTTTTCTAATTTTTCAGAATTAACTCCCCCCCAACTACCCCAAAGAGAGCGGATCTGTTCCGGTTATGTCAATCATGTATCTAGGACTTGTGCTTATTTTTCCCACCAAGTTTCATCCCGATCCCTCCACTCTAAGTGTTTTCCAAGATTTTAGGTTTCCCCCTCCCAGATCCCCCCAATGTCACCAGATCCGGTCGGGATTTAAAATAACAGCTTTGAGACATGATATCCTTCCAAACATCAAATTTCATTAAGATCTGATCAACCGTTCGTAAGTTAAAAACACTTAAATTTTTCTATCTTTTGATAATTCACGGCCCCCCCCCACTCCCCCCAAATGGTCAAATCGGGAAAACGGAAAACTTTTCCTAACTTAATCTGGTCCGCTCCCTGATACGCCTGCCAAATTTCATCGTCCTAGCTTACCTGGAAGTGCCTAAAGTAGCAAAACCAGGACTGACAGACCAACAGAATTTGCGATTGCTATATGTCACTTGGTTAATACCAAGTGCCATAAAAAATCTATAGTGGAGCATGGGAAGATAAACCAATTATAAAAATGGTAATATATCCTTCAATTATTACAAAACAACACCATAGACCAATTTACCACCCACATATTCACCTGCACCACCAATCAGAGAAGAGATTACAGGGATCTGAGAACTTTTGTCTACTGTGAATCCTAAACCATCACCTGACACAGCAGGTCATCAATGCAACAATGAGAGAGCTTATGGCACAGCCATTACTAACAAATGTGATAAAATACTGGTTATCAAGATACTTAGGTCACAAAATCTAAATGTCTGAAATTTTACTTCCCAAAGCTGTCCTTCAATGGCAGCCAGTTGGATTCAGACAAAGAGACGGGCCAAAGAATACCATCAAACATAGCCACAAAATCAACCTCTGAAATCTCCAAGCATCACTGCAACCAATTGGGAAGATATGTAGAGAGCAGCACACCTGATCTCAGACTGGCAGCTCTTCATAGATACCATAAGAATCCCTGAGGGCCCAGGAAAAACCGAGATCTAAGGCTAAGTCCTAAGATTTCTCTTAGACTACAAATGGTCCAAGCCAAATTTTAAATTTTGGACCAAGTCAGATTTTAGATACATTTTGGGGCACAGAAGGAACCAACATCTATGGCAAAGTCCTGAGATTTATCTTTTACTACAAATAGTCCAAGTCAAATTTTAAACTTTAGACCTAGTAAAACTTCAGATGCATTTTGGGAAAATAGCTCAAGGATTGCGAAGTGGATTTAGAACATTAAATTGACAGCTCCATCAAATATAAGAAAGAAAACCCAGCTGCATTAATTTCAGAGAAAACATATAGTTCTTAAGAATGTATGGCTTCAAATCTTCAATTTGGACATCTAGAATTACAGTAATAATAAAAGTATTTAAAATACACTTGAAGTTGTTGGTTATTATTCTTACTGATTCAAAATAAGGCTAATAACTAGCTGAAAATCTTGTCTACTTGAAGTGCTTTATTTTGGCGATACAAAAAAAAAGACAAGGTTGGAGCATATTCTCTGCTTAATTTAAACAGTGGTCAAATCAGCCGGCCAGTCTCTCAAGCTACCAATAGAGCCGCTCCTAGGGTTGGTTGTGCCCTAGGGAAAACTGATTACAGAACCCCCCTCTTGACTCAAATATAAATAAAAAAGCCAAATCAAAGTTGACAGCCCCCCATCCACGGCAACCATGATGACTGCCCACCCTTTTTGTACGGCTCTGGATACCAGCTCTACTCAAGAATGTGCTGCTTATATTTAAATACCTGTAAAGAACCATAATCGGCTTGCATCAAAAGAGCTATTATCCAATTATTACCTGAAGACTTAAACCTTAATAATTATACACAAAATAATTTCTAAGACCACACTTTCTCAGCATGACATTACAAGAAAATGTAGGAAAAGAAGGTGATTTATAATTAGTTAAAAAATCCAGTCAAGACCTTTGCTCAGCCATCCTCAGTACAAAAAGAAGAATACACAACCTGAAAAATAATGAGGAATCACGTTCTCACTTAAATCGTCAACAGAACGGATAAGAACCCTGGTTTAAAGTGGTGATCCAGTTTCTAGCTAAGAATTTATTTTGTAAGAAGTTTCTTTTTTTAAAGCTAATCTATATTTAGAATTTTGAAGTATTTGAATTTTTATTAGCATGCAAAATATATTGAATTGGAAAGAAAATTCAGGTTTAATCAAAGCGTTGTAGATGGGGCTAAGATAGGTGTTCCCAGTGTCACTATTAAAAGGGCAAGTTTGTGTTGAATATATATCCTTTGATTTCAACTGCCTCCTAGATAATTTTGTACTGAATTTCAAAATTTGAAAATTGAGCAACAAAACACTTTATAAATAGATTGTCTTGAGTCTTTTGAAGAATATTTCTAAGCTATGACTACAATTTTTTTTTTAAACAGCACTAACAGCATTTATAGGATACAAAGTTTGTATTAAAACAGCCTGTTCCTTATTTTGATCTTCATCTTGTCCATCTTGATTTTGTAATAATAAAATAAATGGATTTTGTTTTGCCACTTTTTCTTTCTCATGATTAATGTTTTTCTTTTCTTATGTTGAGAAATTTTTTTTTTCTCATGTTGAGACTTCTTTCTCAGTTTTTTTCGTTCTCATGTTGAGACTTCAGAATGATGATTCATTCATGGTTTCAACACACATTACACATTTATTAATATTTTTACTAGGTGTACAAAGGCATGACCCTCAAGAGGGATTCATTTACAAGCAGTGGATTTTTTGGCTGCCATTTTCTTTTTTTTGGTGGAGGGGGTAGAGAGAATTTACATCCTGTATTCATGCAAGCCATTTTCAGTCTTAAAGGCAAAACAACTTCTATACCATCCTGCACACCTTAAATAAAGATGAATCTTGGAGCGGCTAGTGGGTATTAAAAATTATTTTTCGTCTTTTGCATGTCATATTAATTTCCATGGTTTATTGGACCCACAGTATCAATAGCTACCTTGAAGCTATCCCTACTAGATGCAAAGACTGTAGCTTCATTTGGTTTATTCCAGCGTTAAATCCTACAATTTGAGAACAAGATTTCAAGATCTTGCACTGATAATGTGTCACAAACAGTTTTGGCAAGAAATATGCCTCCTCTATTTGATCATGCCAGTCTTCAATTTACATAACATGAAATATGTATATGTATATAATATCATATATGTATCATAATATATGTATATTACCATTATTTGATAAAAACTTATAAGGACCAAAAAGAAAAGATAACACATTACACTGTAAAAAAAAAAACAAGAGCTAAGAGCTGATATGGTGTTAGCTCTAGCAAAATTCTAAGAATCAATAGATTGATTTAAAAGGAAAATCAGAGGCTTACCTGATTTTCCTTCTTTTTGTTCTAATTTTTCCTCTCCCTTCAGCTCCCCAAGATGGTCAAATTGGGGAAAACGACTTCATCAAGTCAATTTGTGCAGGTCCCTGACACGCCTACCAATTTTCATGGTACTAGCACATCCAGAAGGACCAAACTTGCCAAAGCACTGGACCCCCCTAACTCCCCCAAAGAGAGCGGATCCAGTCCAGTTACGTCAATCACGTATCTACGAAATTTGCTTATTCTACCCACCAAGTTTCATCCTGATCTCTCCACTCTAAGTGTTTTCCAAGATTTCTGGTTTCCCCCGCCAACACCCCCCAATATCACCAGATCTGGTCGGGATTTAAAATAAGAGCTCTGAGACACGAATTCCTTCTAAATATCAAATTTCATTAAGATCCGGTCACCTGCTCTTAAGTTAAAAATACCTCAATTTTTCCAAATTAGCACCCCCCCAACTTCCCCAAAGAGAGCGGATCATTTCTAATTATGTCAATCACGTATCTAGAAGTTGTACTTATTCTTCCCATCAAGTTTTATCCCGATCTCTCCACTCTAAGCATTTTCCAAGATTTCTGTTTTCCCCTTCCAACCCCCTATGTTCCAGGATCCAATTCAAATTGGAAATGGAGCTTCTGAGACATAATCTTTCTATATATCAAGTTTCATTGAGATCTGATCACCCAATTGTAAGATAAAGATACCTCAATTTTCACATTTTCAAAGATTTCCGGTTTCCCCCTCCAGCTCCCCCCAATGTCACCGGATATGGTCAGGATTTAGAATAAGAGCTCCAAAGTACAAGATCCTTCTAAATATCAAATTTCATTAAGATCTGACCACCCATTTGTAAGTTACAAATACCTAATTTTTTCTAATTTTTCAAAATTAACCCCCCGCTCCCAACTCCCCCAAAGAGAGCAAATCCGGTCCGGTTATGTCAGCCAAGTATCTTGGACTTGTGCTTATTCTTCCCGCCAAGTTTCATCCAAATCTCTCCACTCTAAGCCTTTTTCAAGATTTCCAGTTCTCCCAGCTCCAACTCCCCCCAATGACACTGGATCCGGTCATGATTTAAAATGAGATCTGATTTCCGAGGACCTTCTAATATGAAATTTCATTAAGATATGATCACTCCTTCGTAAGTTAAAAATACCTCATTTTTTCTACTTTTTCAAAATTAACCCCCCCCCAAACAAAGCAAATCCGTTCCGGTTATGTCAATCTTATTTTTCCCACCTAGTTTCATCCCGATCCATTCACTCAAAGCGTTTTCCAAGATTTTCGGTTTCCCCCTCCAATGTCTCCAGATCAGGTTGGGATTTAGATTAAAACCTCTGAGACACAATATCCTTCTAAATATCAAATTTAATTAAGATCTGATCATCCATTCATAAGTTAAAAGTACCTCATTTTTTCTAATTTTTCTGAATTAACTGTCCCCACACTCCCCCCAGATGGGCAAATTAGGACAACGACTATTTCTAGCTTAATCTGGTCTGGTCCCTGATATGACTGCCAAATTTCATTGTCATATCTTATCTGGAAGAGCCTAAACTAGCAAAACCAGGACAAACAGACCAACCAACAGAATTTGTGATTGCTATATGTCACTTGGTTAATACCAAGTGCCATAAAAATACCTCATTTCTTCCAATTTTCAAAATTAAATTTCCCCCCAATTCCCCAAAGAGAGCAGATCCGTTCCCGTTGTGTCAGTCATGTATCTAGGACTTATGCTTAATTTTCCCACCAAGTTTCATCCCAATCCATCCACTGTAAGCATTTTCCAAGATTTTAGGTTTTCCCCCTCCAACTCCCCCCCCCCAATGTCACCAGACCCAGTTGGAATTTAAAATAAAAGCTCTGAAACAAGATATTCTTCAAAATATCAAATTTCATTGAGATCTGATCACCTGTTCATAAGTTAGAAGTACCTCATTTTTCCTAACTAACCATCCCCCTACTTCCCCCCAGATGCTCAGATCAGGACAACAACTACTTCTAATTTAACCTGGTCTCGTCCCTGATATAACTACCAAATATGATTGTCCTAGCTTATCTTGAAGTGCCTGAAATAGAAAAACTGGGACAGACAGACCAACAGAATTTGCAATTGCTATATGTCACTTGGTTAATACCAAGTGCCATAAAAATACCTCATTTTCTCCAATTTTCAAAATTAAACTTCCCCCCTATTCCCCAAAGAGAGCAGATCCGTTCCCTTTGTGTCAGTCATGTATCTAGGACTTATGCTTAATTTTCCCACCAAGTTTCATCCCAATCCATCCACTGTAAGCATTTTCCAAGATTTTAGGTTTCCCCCTCCAACTCCCCCCCAATGTCACCAGACCCAGTTGGAATTTAAAATAAAAGCTCTGAAACACGATATTCTTCAAAATATCAAATTTCATTAAGAAATTTGAGAAATTATGGCACCAAGTGCCATAAAAATAAGTATATATTTACTGATTTTTAGTATTTTTTTATACTTGCAGTTAGTAACTAATGCTGGAAAACATTTCCTTTAAAGCAATGCATCATATGAACCATTTTATGACCAAATACTGTATTAGTTATGACTAGATTGTTAAACATGCAAAATTAGAGTAGTGTAACCATTATTATTTTCTTTTCCTGCATCAAATTTACCTAGACCTAACATCTATCCCATTCATATTGACAGAGGCATTAAAATCTCCAAATAAAAATACCATATTTCTATTTTGGATCCTGTAACAATAAGTAACAAAAGTGGTCCTCTTGGGACCACTTATGTTTCTTGTCATGATAAATGATTTGGCTACAACACTGGATGACCACTGGAAGTATGTCGATGATCTATCACTCATTGAATGCTGTTGAAAAAACCTACCAAGCAGAGCAGGTTCACTAATGAATGATATTTGTCAAGAGGCAAAGGTGGACAAAATGACTGTCAACTTTGATAAATCTGTAATTTTAACATTTTCTTTTTTAAAATCTATGCCAGTTTTTAATCCACCTATTCCCAGCGCCAGTCACGTGACCAAAATTAAACTGCTCGGGGTTCATATCACTTCGGATCTGAAGTGGAATAAACATGTTGATGGCATGTTAAAAAAAGCTAATTTGGCCATCAGGTCTCTGAAGTTGTTGGCTCACCATGGAATCCCTGTACCACACCTCCTATGCATATATTTCTCTTTTATTTATTCTGCACTTGAATACTGTTGCCCTGTATGGCATTTCGGGCTGACTAGGGAACAGTCGGACTGGGTTGAGAGGGTGCAATACCATGTCCTCCTAGTAATCTCAAAAGCCCCAAAAGTACCATACATATCCCTCCTTAATCAGTTTCAACTTCAAACCCTTCAATCTTGTCGTTTAAAACTCACCCTATCCTTTGGCAATAAAATCCTGTCCAGTCCTATACACCAAAATATCCTCCCACCCCAACATCAACCAGCATGGGTAAGGCCACTCAGGGCCATTGCAGAGCCTGTACTGAAACTTCAACCTGTGACTGTGTCACATGCTTGTTATGAGCTTAGTTTTGTGCCCTCGTTTGTTAAGTTGTTTAATGCTGGGTCGACTTTTTAATCTGGATTAATGTTGTTAATTGCATATATTACAATTTTGTGTATACTTGTCGACTTATTTTCATGTGTATGTGACATTTATTGTTGTTAATTTTATATATTATAATTTTGTGAATGTTGATTTTGACTTGTCGACGGATTTTTATGTGTGCATGACAATAAAAACTAATAATTGGCTCTGTCCATTGCATGTTTTTAAATAAAGTGAATTTGAATTTGAAGTAAAATTCATCTTAGATCCTACTATCTCCATCAATTAGTTCTACTGGGGCATATGCTACTATAATTGATACTGTCAGTTTTTAGTTATAAAATGAGCAATCAGCTTTCTATTATTAATATCTTTCCAGCCTAATCAAGACTTGGCAGCTCCCTTATTTGTCATGTATGACAAACAAGAAAATAATGAATTATATAATGAAATAACTTTGAAAACAAGAGTAATATCAGCCAGTGGACACAAAAGAAGCAAAAGGACAAAAGCAGATATTTTGGCAAGGACCTCCACCAAGCTGTCTTCAGTGCTAAAAAAAAAGAAAGAAGAAAATCTAGCCAAAGTTAGTTTTTGTTCTTTTCTTCTTTTTTTGAGCACTGAAGAAGGCTTGGCAGAGGCTCTTGCCAAAATGTCTGCTTTGTCCTTTTTGCTTCTTTTGTGTCCACTGGCTGATATTACCATCGTTTTCTCAGGTATTTAATTATATCGTTTGTCATACATCATTAATTCCCAGCTTTGTTGTAGAGTGTATTTTCCTTATTCACCATAAGCCTCACTTCCTCCCTATGCACTTCATCCTTCCCACTAATTTCATGTTTCTTATTCCTGGGATGTAAGTTTCTGAAACTACTATTAAGTCCAGGTTGAAGTATCTGAATTTGTCAGTCAATAATTTTTTTTTTTAATGTTATAATATTTCAAGTTGCAATTTTTGTATGCTTTAAATCATTGAAATTAATATGGCCTCAAGAACAGTAATGGCCCCACAACCATTGCAGGAAGGGGACTAAAACATCTACTCAAGTCTATACAAAGCCCTTAAGCTGGTTCAGAACTAGGCAGCAAGAACTCCTAGGACCTCCAGCTTGAATGGAGGCTTGGTGCATTCCTGGCCCCCTTTTGGTCACAACCTAGTTTTCAATACTTGATGATGGTCTTCTATCAACAAGAGTCAAAGTACTGCACATGCAATCTCAAGCATATTACCTCTGACTCATTATATATTCATACCTACAAATATTATGCTACTATAGGGAGGTAACCCATAATAGGTAAAATTCATAATAGGTAGAATCCAGTGCAAATGCTTAATTATTTACTAGGCTATAATTTCCTCAGGGGGGCACCACTCCTCAAGTCCACCCCAGAGCACTGTTAGCAGTCATGGTTTTGGTTAGTACAGCTAATGAAAGGTCCAACCTTATGCTGCAAAGCCAAACAAGCAGGATTTTCTTGTCAATGATAGGGATGTAAAAAGGAGCTTATGATGGAGGAAAGACCCCAAATTGTCTTACAACAGCAAAATAGCTCCAATCTTTTATACACAACCTACCTCATCAGGGTTTTATGCTAAGCATTAAAAGTGATGATTTAGCAAGAATTTAGAAAAAAAGTTACTATAGACAGGAAAAAGTGTACATCAAATGTAAAATAAACTTATATAAAACAATATATTATATAGCCAATATCCATTAAGAAAAAAAAATAGAAGGGCATGGGGCTTGAGAATATTTGGAATATATGCAAAATGGTTGAATGATTGGAAACTTTTAGTTGTTGATATGTCAATCAAAGCAAAAAAAATCATCAGGATATTCATGAAATTCAAGATTTCTGAACAAAATTTATTGTTTAATATCTAATAAAAATCTAAATTTTTTGGTAAATCACAATGATAATTTGAGGAAAGAGAATTGAACAAAGAACAGGTAGTTTTCCATTCTATATAATAAATTAACCCTTGAATCCTCTTTCCCATTGCACTTTACTTAGGAGTCCTGATATGAAACCGGTTACATAATGGGTCTCAATCTTAATATAGAAAGAAAGCAAGTGTAAGCAAAAAGAAATGAAAAGTGTCCTGAAAAAATAAACTGTAAAATAGAGGAAAAGATAGAGAAAGAAAAGAAAAAGTGAGAAATATGCACCTTTCCATAAAAGTCTGGGATTTTTTCTGTACTATGAAATAAGAATATGCCTGATTCTTTACTCATTCCTAACCCTTAAGTTTATTAGAATAATTCAAAGGGCTATTAACATCAAGTTTTATTATAAAACACTGATCCAAAAGATATTAAAAACAAATAATTTTGCATCCATCTGTCCAAAAAAATTACTACTCCAAGGCTAACGAATAAATGGACATTTTGCCCTATAGCACTTCAAAACATATTGACACTGTTTGTTCACCATTTTGGATGGTGAACAAAGAGTGCTTCTTAGCTCAACTCCTTTGCATGCAACAATGCTCCTTTGAACAACTCTCACACTCCTTTTATTTGACTTTGGTTGAGTTATTTGGCTGTCTGTCAACAATTCAGAACCTTTGGATTTTCTGTTGCCATTGTCAACTTGAAAATGATGCCATTGACCATTGACAATGTAATCTGAAAATGTGAATACATTTCATGCAATGATTTTCAGCATTGCTGGGCTCAATTGTAGGAACGTTACCATTTTTTAACAAACCAAGTTCCAGTTAACAAAATTCACCTCCTCAGCAAAATCACAAGTTTTAATCCTGTAGCTGAATTGGTATTTTCTCTTTCTTCAGCATTGCAACTTCTGAGCTTGCTATTATCATTATAAGCTTTGAATGCTTGTTCATGGAATTTCTTGTTTAGATTTTTCTTTGTAAATTCTTCAAAATTAGTAGTTTCCATTTTTAAAACTATAAAATACTCAGACATAAGCATTCTAAGATGTACTAGTCACTCTGCATTCACCTTGAGGCTATATAAGGTTGAAATCACATTATGTTTTTGTTTGTACTAGCTGCTTTTTCTGGCCACATGACATCATGTTTTCCTTTGCACCAGCAGTTTTTTTTCTGGCAGTATGACATCATTATATTCATGATTGATTAGCATGGTAACCAAATTGTTGTAACATGTATATATAATTACGGTGGAAAAAGTGGTGTTTATGTTTTCTTTTAAAGTGTTGTTTTTATGGCACTTGGTATCTACCATGTGACATATAGCAATCATAAATTCTGTTGGTCCTGGTTTTGCTAGTTTAGATACTTCCAGGTGAGCTAGGAAAATGCAATTTGGCAGGCATATCAGGAACAAGACCAGATTAAATTGGAAATTGTTGTTCCCAGATTTGACCATCTGGAGGGGAGTGGGGGACAGTTAAATTGGAAAAAATGAGGTATTTTTAACTTACAAAGGAGTGATCAGATTTTAATGAAATTTAATATTGAGAAGGACCTTGTAGCTCAGATATCTTATTTTAAATCCCAACTGGATCCAGAGTCATTGGGGGGGGGGGGGACTGGAAATCTTGGAAAACACTTAAAGCAGAGAGATCAGGATGAAACTTGGTGGGAAGAATAGAAACAAGTCCAAGATACATGACTGACATAACCAGATCCAGTGACATTGGGGAGAGTTGAGGGGGGAACCTAAAATCTTGGAAAATGCTTAGTGGAGGAATTGGGATGAAGCTTGGTGGGAAAAATAATCAGAAGTCCAAGATACATGATTGACATAACCTGAATGGATCTGTTCTATTTGGGGGAGTTGGGGAGGGGGGGTTAATTCTGAAAAATTAGAAAAATGAGGGGTAAAATTCTAGTTAATTGACTTCTTGCTATCTTGGAAAGGGTTTAGGTTAGGAAAATGAAACTTTCAGGTATGGGTCTACAGGCTAAAGTATGTCCCAGGAAGGTATTTTAAAGTACTCATATCAACCCCTTCTCCCTCTAGAGGGCCCTATATTTGCCTACATGACAGGTCTATACCTATTGAAATTTTGACAAAACAACATTTTACCTTAATTTTCAGTTACTAGTTGCTTTTTCTCTGCCTTTAGTTCTGAAAATACAATTCCTGTTATTTGAGTAGAATTTTGGGCCATATCAATGTTTTTTTTTTTCAAAATTTAGGAAATGTGTTTGCATATCTTTAAAACCTTATAAAATGGAATTGAACAAAGTTATGAAGCTGAAAAGAATTTTGTTGTACTTCAATTAAGCAGAGGATCTATTTTGCAAGGTTTCACTTTTATATAACACATTTTTAAAGGTCATCAAAGGTCAGGGCCCTCAAGAGGGAGAAGGAGTGGAGGTAGTTGCTTCAAAATATCTTCCCAGGATATAATTTAATCTGTAGATTCATCCCTGAAAGTTTCATTTTCCTAACCTAAACCCTTTCTGAGATAGCAAGAAGTCAATTAACTAGAATTTTACCAAATGAGGTATTTTTAACTTAAGAAGGAGTGATTGGATCTTAATAAAATTTCATATTCAGAAGGACCTTGTATCTTAGATCTCTTATTTTAAATCCCAACAAGATCCAGCAGCATTGTAGGGGGGGGGGGGCAGAAATCTTGGAAAACACTTCAAGCTGAGAGATCAGGATGAAACTTGGTGGGAAGAATAAAACATGTCCAAGATATATGACTGACATTACTGGACCAGATCTGCTCTCTTTGGTGGAGTTGGGGGGGAGTGATTCAGAAAAATTAGAAAAAATGAGGTATTTGTAACTTACCAATAGGTGATCAGATCTTAATTAAATTTGATATTTAGAAGGATCTTGTGCTTTAGAGGTCGTATTATAAATCCTGACCAGATCCAGTGACATTGGGGGAGTTGGAGGGGGGAACTGGAATTATTGGTAATTTGGTTGAGGGTGTCTATCAAATTGTCAATTGACCAAAGAACCCAAGTTTAGACTACCTGTAAAAACTCCTTAAAAGGGCTCAGAATGCTGAACACAAGCACTAGAGAAGTTAACATGGTATGACTTTGGTTTAGAAAATCTCAAAATATTTATATAGGCTATTCCACCTCTCTGATGTGTGGTCTACTAGCCAATGACTTAAGGTTAGGCTACTCAAAGCTGCTTCAACAGCAAACCAGTTCTAGTCTACAAGAGTCTGTAATGTTTCCTTCTCAATATCAACAAGTAATACCCATTAAAAAGAACATTGGAGCAGATATCAGAGAGAAGCTAAAGACTAGAATTGACACATCAAGTCAATTAGTTAGTTCATTCTCTATACCTAACTGCAAGATCTACATGTTCTTCAGCCTCAACCTGAAAGTGAGGGATTTATTGTACAAGTTTTGCTTCCCAAGCTAATATGGCAGGACATAAGGCTAGTATTTACTTTCACCAAGCAGGCCTAGACCAAAAAGCAACAAATTAGGACAGGGCTACTGTTTCAAAGGATAGGTGATGCCTTGACAGCTTTCCTTTAATAATAGAAACAGTGTGTTAACCTTTTAAAAAATGGAGCAATCAAACCGTTAAAACATAGGCTACACCAATGTAAAATTTCAAATATCGTTTAAAAACTTTTGTTTTGTTTTGATCTTCATGATCTTGGTTTCTTCCATAGTTTAATAATCATTTCTTCAGTAACAAGTAGCAGAGCATTTCGAATTATTTGCATAAGGCTATCTGAAATGCATCCAGACAGTAAAAAAGATTTAAAGATAAGAGAAGACTTGTATAGACTTATAATAAGGTACTTGCTATATATGCATTTCTAGGAAAAGTCTATGGCATTGGATTTCGCCATCTTGGGATGCTCTTAATCTAGGCTATAGGCTTAATATCTTAATAGACTATGAAACTTTGCCTCTCTGTTGTTTCGTTTTGGAAATGAAAAATACAAGTATTCAAGGTCAGTTTTAGCATGGATGTTGAAGAAAATGGACCCTTACAAATATTTTATTTGATAAATATATTGCTTTGGCAGTGGAGTAGCCTATCTAAAGCTTTATCTTTTCGGTAAAATTCTAGTTAATTGACTTCTTGCTATCACAGAAAGGGTTTAGGTTTGGAAAATGAAACTTTCAGGGATGGGTCTACAGACTAAAGTATGTCCCAGGAAGGTATTTTGAAGCAACTACCTCCACTCCTTCTCCCTCTAGAGGGCCTGACCTTTAAAAATATGTGTGTTATAAAAATGAAATCTTACAAAATAGATCTTCTGCTTAATTGAAAATTCTAGTTAATTGACTTCTTGCTATCTTGGAATGGGTTTAGGTTAGGACAATGAAACTTTCAGGGGTGGGTCTACAGGCTAAAGTATTTCCTGGGAAGGCATTTTAAAGTACCCACCTCCACTCCTTCTCCCTCTAGAGGGCCCTGTAATTTGCCTACATGACAGGTCTCTACCTATTGAAATTTTGACAAAACAACATTTTACCTTAATTTTCAGTTACTAGTTGCTTTTTCTTGACCTTTAGTTCTCCCTCTAGAAGGAGAAGGAGTGGAGGTAGTTGCTTCAAAATACCTTCCTGGGACATACTTTAGTGTGTAGATTAATCCCTGAAAGTTTCATTTTCCTAACATAAACCTTTTCTGAGATAGCAAGAAGTCAATTAACAAGAATTTTACCAAAAACAATGATATGGCTCAGAATTCTACTCAAAGAACAGGAATTTATTTTTTAGAACTAAAGGTCAAGAAAAAGCAACTAGTAACTGAAAATTAAGGTAAAATGTTGTTTTGTCAAAATTTCAGTAGGTATAGAACTGTTGTGTAGACAAATTTCAGGGCCCTCTAGAGGGAGAAGGAGTGGAGGTGGGTACTTTAAAACACCTTCCCAGGACTTACTTTAGCCTGTAAACCTATCCCTGAAAGTTTCATTTTCCTAACCTAAACCCTTTCCAAGATAGCAAGAAGTTAATTAGGCTAACTAGAATTTAGCCATCTTTTCTTCAATTATTGTCATTTATTTATTTAACAGGTTTAGCACCTTTTAGGTATTTTGAAGTTCCTAAGGTAAGTTCTTTACAAATATAATATTCACTTCTAGAACAAGTTCAAACTTGAGCACTTTTAAACATTTCATTTTTGTTAAAGTTTCATTTTCCTAACCTAAACCCTTTCCAAGATAGCAAGAAGTCAATTAGGCTAACTAGAATTTTACCATCTTTTCTTCAATTATTGTCATTTATTTATTTAACAGGTTTAGCACCTTTTAGGTATTTTGAAGTTCCTAAGGTAAATTTACAACATACCATATAGCTTTTGTATAAATTAATATACCACTTGATGCCCTTTTCTTATGCTCTTTACTAATATAATAATTGCTTCTACTGCAAATTCAGATTTCACCACTTTTTTAGCTCAGATTTAAGCACTTTTTTAGCTCTTAAAAATGATGATTTTTGAAAAGATTATGACAGTTTGTATAACTGACTTACAAATAAGGCTACCTGTCAATTAGGCTAACTAGAATTTTACCATCTTTTCTTCAATTATTGTCATTTATTTATTTTGATGCCTTTTCTTATGCTCTTTACTAATATAATAATTGCTTCTACTGCAAATTCAGATTTAAGCATTTTTTTAGCTCTTAAAAATGATGAGTTTTCAAAAGATTATGACAGTTTGTATAACTGACTTACCAATAAAGCAAACATACCACTTGATGCCTTTTTTATGTTCTTTACAAATATAATAATCACTTCTACCACAAGTTCAAACTTAAGCACTTTTTAAACTCTTAACAATGACAAATTTTCAATTAAAGTACAAGTTATTTATCATTTCTGACAAAATAATACTATGTTTTCTCTGTGCTGTTTTCAAGAAAATAATACTACATTTTCTCAGTGCTAAAATTACTTATTATAAGCTTAGGTTAAAAAGTGCTTAAATCTGAATTTGCAGTAGAAGCAATTATTGTATTTGTAAAGAGCATATAAAAATCAAGTAGTATATTCACTTTAAATTTACTCTTCCTAGACCTATGTCTACACCAGATCCCTATCTAGAGGGAAGCCATGCTAAGCCTAAGAGTAATATTCTCAAGTAATACTTGAGAATAGTTCCTTTCTCAAGTCACTAAGCCTGCAAATAACAGTAACAATAAAACTGAAAAGGCTACAGCTAGACAGCCATCAAGACCATCTACATCAGCAATGGCACAATGATTTCAGTGGGTTCACCTCAGTGAAGTGAACCAAACTGTCAATTACCAGATGATGAGAGCCATCTGGCATAGGATGACTTCCAAGTAGTTCAAAAACTCAGGAAAAAGAATAACAAAAAGAGAGAGGCTAACAGCCCCAATCTTTCTGTACCAAGAGTCAACAGCTCCAACCCTAGTCATGAATTATCCAGTCTAATGTTTGCTGTTGTAATCTCACCTATCCAGAAGAATACTAGTACAAAAACCCCCAAAATTTGAACCAAAAAACATATTGATTTTTGAGGATGAACATTTTCAAGAAGTTAAGAAAGGAATTTGACCTATTCATTCACAGAAATGGAAAAGCTGAAGTATTTGCCAATGATACAGCTTGTCTGACCTGTCTGCTAGACTTGACACATATTGGTAATATGGAAATAACTTGTAAACCAAAAGAACAACTAATTCAAAAAGAAACTAGATTGGTCATTTATAATATACCTGGTCTATATACAGACTATGATATCCAAGAAAGACTTTGAATGAATGAATGAACTTTATTACCTGTAAAAGTATAAAAAACACAAAGTACACAGTATTATAAACAAACAAAAACAAAAACGATAAAGAGCAAAGAAAAAATTCAAACTATCAAAAGACAACATGGACTAATTAACCAGTATCAATATGGAAAAAAGGCTACAGAGGGTCATAAACATGAATTAAGTTGATAAATAAACTAGATTGGTCATTTATAATGTACCTGGTCTATATACAGACTATGACATCCAGGAAAGACTTTGAATGAATGAATGAACTTCATTACCTGTAAAAGTATAAAAAACACAAAGTACACAGTATTATAAATAAACAAAAACGATAAAGAGCAAAGAAAAAATTCAAACTAACAAAAGACAACATGGACTAATTAACCAGTATCAATATGGAAAAAAGGCTACAGAGGGTCATAAACATGAATTAAGTTGATAAATAAACTAGATTGGTCATTTATAATGTACCTGGTCTATATACAGACTATGACATCCAAGAAAGACTTTGAATGAATGAATGAACTTTATTACCTGTAAAAGTATAAAACACAAAGTATACAGTATTATAAATAAACAAGAACAAAAAATGATAAAGAGTAAAGAAAAAAATCAAACTAACAAAAGACAACATGGACTAATTAACCACTATCAATGTGGAAAAAAAGGCTGCAGAGGGTCATAAACATGAATAAAGTTGATAGTCTTTTTACATAAATCATCAGTGGAAGACCAAATCCAAGAAGGCAAATCTATTAAACCAAATTGAGCAATTATTTTTTTTGTTTTGGTGCCATCTAGGAAGCTGGAGGAGGAATTTGCAATATCTAAAATAAGCTGTATGTACAGTATGTTGATCTTTCTTATGAAACAGATGAGCCATGCCTGATAAAAACAAAAGGACAGGGGCGCAATAAGCATTATAAATCATGCACAAACTGTTGCAGTTGTAACGGCTTTTGTTTGGGGATATTTTTCCATAAGCAATGCATAGGTTTTTCACGGCTTGATTCACTAGGGATGAACAGGTAGTGGAAAGTGTTGGGCCAAAACACAGACCAAGCCAACTAACTAAAGAAGAACATGGTAGAACTGCAGTCTAAGCAAAGAATGGAGCAACTGCATAAGGGCTATTAAAACAAATAAACTTGCATTTAGATGCATTAACTGACAGTCTAATCTTAGATAGTTCATTGGTTAAAATAGTAAAAATAGAAAGCAATCCACAGCAAGTCTGGGCAACAAGAAGAACACGATCTGCATATGCAATAGAAGACAAACCAATATTACTGTAAAAAATAGAACTTCTAAGGGGACGCAGGCACAATGCAAGCACGCATTTAAATATACTAGGAGACAACACGGCACCTTGCCAAATTCCCTTATTAATTTTTACTGGGTCAGATATTTGGCCATTCCAGGTAACTTGAATTTTAGACTTTGAATACGAAGAATACTTTATGATTAAAAACCTATACAATGCAGACATTGCTTGAAACTAGGGCACACACAAAAATTCTGTCCATTTACCACTTGTGTTGTTTGTAAAAACTATACATCAAGGGGTCACTCTGAAAGCAACTGCCATAACCCAACAAAATGTATGAACTGTGGAGGCTCACATCTTTCTGATTACAGAAATGCTTGTGCTAAATACAAACAAAGAAGTCAAAATATAAAAATAGCTCAGAAGACAAGAATACCAGTACCCATAATTGCTGATGCTATGAGGGAAGAATCTTATCAGCCTCATATAAGCTTTGTCAATACACTTTCCAGGAGATCAATTCTAGTCCAAGAGCTGAGAAGACAACCACAGCAGGTGTGGAAAAATTCCTCCTACTAACTTCAATGAGACCTATCAACTAGAGAATTACCCATAAGTATTGCTTGCTCTTCTTTCCCCAAAATTGATCACAAAGTAGGAATTCTTTCAGCAGGTGTATCTCCCTCTCAACCCAAAAGACCGACATTATTTTCTATTAGGGATAATGGACCCCAAAGAATCAACATTGAACCTCCAAGACCCACAATCTTAATTGGTAATCAACTAAGAAACTTGACAAAATTTGTTATTACCCAGGAGCTTATTTGATCATCAAATTATGAAACACAAATGAAAAACAAACTATGTGAGAAAACACTAGAGAAGTATTTCCCATAGTCATTGCTGAAAGAAGTTACAGATGAATTTAAGGAACTAACTGCTATTGTTGCAGATCAAAATATTCAGATTCTCCAATGATTAGAAAACAACCCCTTCAACTAATAAATAATGTTAGTGATATAGATAAACTGATAGTATTGCAGTGGAACACGTTTTCAACTAATAATACAAAAATGATGGAACTTCGCTTGTATATTAATATAGAAAAAGTGGAATGTAATTCGTCTCCAAGAAACACATTTAAATAATCTGAAAAAAGGTTTCCATACCAGGATACAAATGCTATCAAAAAGATAGAGGGTAGAAAAGGGGTGGAGTGCTCATTTTTATAGCTGAGAAACTAATTCACTATGTAGTACCATTAAAATACCATGACCATGAAATAGATGTGGTAGGGTTATCAATCACTTTAAGCTCAGGAGACACTTTAATAATTAAATTGATGTGAAACCCAAAAGGGGATACTGAAATATATAATATTTATCAACAGAAGCAGTGGGTCACAACTACTTTATTTTTGGTGACCTAAATGCTCATAGCCCTCATTGGGAAGATATTGAACAATCAAACTGAGCTGGGAAAAATGTTGAAAGATTATTGTTGAAAATAATCATATAGCAGTTCTAACACCATATAATTTGCCCACATACTATAATATAAAGAATAAAAATTTTTCAACCATTGGTATTCAACTAGGTCATGCTGCTGCTGTTGACCAGGTTTCAATTAGTAGAGTAACAGATCTACAAAATGATCATTGTGCTATTAAGACTACAATCTCAAATATGTCTCACCAAACTAAACCTGGAAAAACGAAGTTCATTAACAAGAAAGGTAAATGGCCCATGTTCAGACAAATCCTGCAAGAAGCTAATTATATTTTACTTGAAGACTTTTCCCAAATTGATGATAAAATGAGAATACTTACCAAAATTATGATGGATGCTGCTCACAAAGTAAGCCCAGAACTTGGGCTCCAACTGGCAATAAGAGAATAAAAAACTAGTGGAATGAACTATGTTCTTCTGCAATGGAAGCTAAAAACATAGCAAAAAAAGTATTTCAAAGACATCAATCAATGATCACTGCAATTGAATTTAAATGTAGCTAAGCAAAAGTGAAAAAAACATATGAAGCAAGTGTGAAAAAAGAAAGTGATTAGCCTACAGGCCAAAAGAGAGGCATGGGAAAAATTCATGACTAATGTAGATCATCACACTGCAGTATATAAGATTCACCAATATGTAAGTAAGATGAATGGCAAGAGAATGACTTTTGATGACTGCAAGCATGAAATAAAACACCAGGGTCAGCTAGTAACTTCTGATTCTTTAAAAGTTAATATTTTTGCAAATACATTCATGCAGAAACCTCTAGACACTGTTTTCCCAAATCCACCTATATGTTTCCTCCCTTCTGTAGCACAACATGAAAAGTCATTAATGTTATCTTTTTTGTTATCTGAGTTAGAGACAACTATTGAAGGATGCAACTTAAATTCAGCACCAGGATATGATGAGATACACATCAAGTGGTTGATTGAAACACATGACATCTTTTAAACTAAACTCCTGGAAGTATGTAATAATGCATGGAGAGAAGGGAAATTTCCTACCCCCTAGAAAATTGCACTGATTTACCCAATCCTCAAACCTTGAAAACCACCAGAAGATCCTGTATCTTTCTGACCAATATCAGTTCTCCCCACAATGAGCAAAATATTTGAACAAATGAATCAAATAATAGCCCAATCTCAGACCGGTTTTAGAAAGAGTTGTAATGCCTGCTTTAGAAAAAGTCTAAAACCTACTGCATCGTTGGTGCTTTACTGAAAAGAATTATTTTACAAATATTATCTTTTGTACTTATTACAATACTGAAAACAAACATACAAATTACAGTTGAACTAAATTTTGAACTGATGAGCATTCAGCAATTGATATCATTTTATATTAAATATTCAGTTTAACTTTATTAGTCCTTTCTGAGACTTCAAGACAGATGTAGCTTCACTACAAATAAGAGTTGGATTCATCCCCATTCCCTAACCATATATATCTAAAGCCTACTGCGTTATTGGTGCCTTACTGAAACCGAATTATGTATTACACATATTTTCTTTTCCTGTTATTACAGCATTGAAAATGAAAATAAAGTTACAGTGAAATAAAATTTTGAACTTATTATCTTTCAACAATTCGGCCCTATATAATTATATTAAACATTCAGCTTGATTTAACTTGTACTTTCCAAGACTATTCAAGACAAATATAGTTTTCAGTAAAGCGCCAATGACGCAATAGGTTTTAGACATAAAGTCAGAGAAGGAGAACAAGAGCTAAGAGCTTATATGGCACTTGTGATGAGGCAAGAAGAGCTAAGAGCCAAGAGCTCATATGGTATGAGCTTTGACAAAATCCTAAGAATCAATAGATTGATTTAAAATAAAAATCAGAGGCTTAATGCCGGTCAGGATTTAAAATATGGGCTCTGAGTCTGGATGTCCTTCTAAATATCAAAATTCATTAAGATCCGATCACCCACTCGTAAGTTATAGATACCTCATTTTTCTAATTTTTCCTCTCCCTTTAGCCCCCCCAGATTGTCGAATCTGAGAAAACGAGTTTATCAAGTCAATTTGTGCAGCTCCCTGACACGCCTACCAATTTTCATCGTCCTAGCACGTCCAGAAACACCAAACTCGCCAAATCACTGAACCCCTCCCCCCAACTCCCCCAAAGAGAGCGAGTCCAGTACGGTTATGTCAATCACGTATCAATGACATTTGTTTATTCTATCCACCAAGCTTCATCCCGATTCCTCTACTAAGAGCTCTGAGACATGAATTCCTTCTAAATATCAAATTTCATTAAGATCCGATCACCTATTCATAAGATAAAGATACCCCAATTTTCATGTTTTTTTAAGAATTACGGTTACCCCTCCAACTCCCCCCCAATGATACAGGATCTGGTCGGAATTTAAAATTAGAGTTTTAAAGCACAAGATCCTTCTAAATATCAAATTTCATTAAGATCTGGTCACCTACAAATACCTCAATTTTCAAAATTACCCCCCCCCCAACTCCACCAAAGAAAGCAGATCCGATCCGGTTATGTCAGTCATGTATCTTAGACAGGTTTTCATTCTTCCCGTCCAGTTTCATCCTGATCTCTCCGCTTTAAGTATTTTCTAAGATTTCCGGTCCCTGGCACGTATGCAGGGGGGGGGGGCCTTCGGCCCCCCCCCCCCGAAATTTTGCGAAATGTTTAATTTCCCCTTGGTTTCTTGGGATTTCTGGCAAAAATAGGACATTTATTAAGAATCTAGATACATGTGTGAAGCCTTTCTTCGGATTTTACAGCATGGAATTACCTGGTCACAGCCCAATTATTAACCCATTTTGTGTCTAACTTTTTACATTCTTTGAAGTAATTAGCGATTGTACTGTTATTTTTTTTTTGTAAAGAGAGTCTGCTTTCCACAGCAAAATAGAATTATCCTTGATATTAGGGCGTTTATCCCCCCTTTTCAGGATAAAGTACAGCTTTTAATGGATCAATTTTGGAAACTACCATTTTTCATTAAAATCGACGTATTCGCGATAGAAGAACTACCCCCCACAGCACCCATATTGCACTATTAGCCCTAACATTTCCTTTCAATGGGATATAATAGATTAATCACTGGCTCTATATCGCTATGAACATAACCTGAGCCTAAAACGTACTTTTGAGGCTTCAGTCTCCTTCCCCCCATCCGCTACAATACTACAGATTAAAGTTAATCTGTATTTTTCGATATACGTGCTCTTTGCATTTATTTAGTTACTAAATAAAAAAAAAGCGCTACTTTATATCTGCTGTTTCGAAGGTTTTTCGCCCCCCCCCCGAAAAAAATTCTGCTTACGTGCCTGCCCCCCCCCCCCCCCCCCCAACTACCACCCCCTTCCCATTGGCGCTGGATCCAGTTGAGATTTTAAAATAAGAGATCCGAGTTACGATGTCCTTCTAAATATGAAGTTTCGTGAAGATCCGATCACTCCTTCGTAAGTTAAAAATACGTCATTTTTTCTAATTTTTTAGAATTACCCCCCCCCCCCCCATAGGGCGGATCCGTTCTAATTATGTAAATCACGTATCTAAGACTTCTGCTTATTTTTCACACCAAGTTTCATCCCAATCCCTCCAATCTAAGCGTTTTCCAAGATTTTAGGTTCCTCCCTCCCAACTCACCCTCCCAATGTCACCAGATCCGGTCGGGTTTTAAAATAAGACCTCTGAGACACGCTATCCTTCTAAATATCAAACCCGTTCGTAAATTAAAAGTACCTCATTTTTTCTAATTTTTCAGAATTAACCCCCCCCCCCCAACTACCCAAAAGAGAGCAGATCCGTTCCGGTTATGTCAATCATGTATCTAGGACTTGCACTTATTTTTACCACCAAGTTTCATCCCGACCCCTCCACTCTAAATGTTTTCCAAGATTTTAGGTTTCCCCTTCCCACCCCCCCCCCAATGTCACCAGATCCGGTCGGGATTTAAAATAAGAGCTCTGAGACACGATATCCTTCTAAATACAAATTTCATTGAGAACCGATCACCCGTTCGTAAGTTGAAAATACCTAATTTTTTCTAATTTTTCCGAATTGACCCCTCCAACTACCCCAAAAAGAGCGGATCTATTCCGGTTATGTCAATCATGTATCTAGGACTTGTGTTTATTTTTCCCACCAAGTTTCGTCCCGATCCTTCCACTCTAAGTGTTTTCCAAGATTTTAGGTTTCCCCCTCCCAGCCCAGTGTCACCAGATCCAGTCGGGATCTAAAATATGAGCTCTGAGACACGATATCCTTCTAAATATCAAATTTCATTGAGATCTGATCACCCGTTCGTAAGTTAAAAATACCTAATTTTCTCTAATTTTTCAGAATTAACCCCCCCCCAACTACCCCAAAGAGAGCGGATCCGTTCCGGTTATGTCAATCATGTGTTTTCCAAGATTTTAGGTTTCCCCCTCCCACCCCCCACCCCCCCAATGTCACCAGATCCGGTCGGGATGTAAAAAAAGAACTCTGACACACGATATCCTTCTAAATATCAAATTGCACTGAGATCCAATCACTCGTTCGTAAGTTAAAAATACCTAATTTTTTCTAATTTTTCAGAATTGACCCCCCCCCCCAACTACCCCAAAAGAGAGCGGATCTGTTCCAGTTATTTCAATCATGTATCTAGGACTTTTGTTTTTTTCCCACCAATTTTCATCGCGATCCCTCAACTCTTAAGTGTTTTCCAAGATTTTAGGTTTCCCCTCCCAAACCCCCCTCAATGTCACCAGACCCAGTCGGGATCTAAAATAATAGATCTGAGACACAATGTCCTTCTAAATATCAAATTTCATTGAGATCTGATCACCCGTTCGTAAGTTAAAAAAAGATTATTTTTTCGAATTTTTCAGAATTAACCCCCCCCCCCCCAACTACCCCAAAGAGAGCGGATCCGTTCCGGTTATGTCAATCATGTATCTAGGACTTGTGCTTATTTTTCCCACCAAGTTTCATCCCGATCCCTCCACTTAGTGTTCCAAGATTTTAGGTTTCCCCTCCCAAATCCACTCCAATGTCACCAGATCCGGTCGGGATTTGAAATAACAGCTCTGAGACACGATATCCTTCCAAACATCAAATTTCATTAAGATCTGATCAGCCGTTCGTAAGTTAAAAATACTTCAATTTTTTCTGAATTAACGGGCCCCCCACTCGCCCCCCAGATGGTCAAATCGGGAAAACGACTATTTCTAGTTTAATCTGGTCCGGTCCCTGATACGCCTGCTCGATTTCACCGCGTAGCTTACCTGGAAGTGCCTAAAGTAGCAAAACCGGGACCGACAGACCGACAGAATTTCCGATTGCTATATGTCACTTGGTTAATACCAAGTGCCATAAAAATAACCCAGTTTTTATGTTTTCCAAATATTCTGGTTTCCCCCTCCAACTCCCTCTAATGTCACAGGATCTGGTTGGAATTTGAAATTAGACCTTTAAAGCACAAGATCCTTCTAAATATCAAATTTCATTAAGCTCTGGTCACCCTTTCGTATGTTACAAATACCTCAATTTTCAAAATTACCCCCCCCCCAACTCCGCCAAAGAGAGCAGATACGGTCCAGTTATGTCAGTCACGTATCTTAGACAGGTTTTTATTCTTCCCATCCAGTTTCATCCTGATCTCACCGCTTTAAGTATTAGTATTTTCTAAGATTTCCGGTCCCCCAACTGCCCCCCCGCCCAATTACGCTGGATCCGGTTGAAATTTGAAATAAGAGATCTGAGTTACTAGTTCCTTCTAAATATGAAGTTTCATGAAGATCCGACCACTCCTTCGTAAGTTAAAAATAGTTCATTTTTTCTAAGTTTTCAGAATTACCCCCCCCCCCCCCAATAGAGCGGATCTGTTCCAATTGTGTAAATCACGTATCTAAGACTTCTGCTTATTTTTCCCTCCAAGTTTCATCCCGATCCCTCCAGTCTAAGCGTTTTCCATGATTTTAACTTCCCCCCAATGTCACCAGATCCGGTCGGCATTTAAAATAAGAGCTTTGAGACACGATATCCTTCTAAATATCAATTTTCATTGAGATCCGATCACCCGTTCGTAAGTTAAAAATACATCATTTTTTCTAAGGTTTCAGAATTACCCCCCCCCCCCCAACTACCCCAAAGAGAGCGGATCCGTTCCGGTTATGTCAATCATGTATATAGGACTTGTTCTTATTTTTCCCACCAAGTTTCATCCTGATCCCTCCACTCTAAGTGTTTTCCAAGTTTTAGGTTACTCCCCCCAATGTCACCAGATCCGGTCGGGATTTAAAATAAGAGCTTTGAGACACGATATCCTTCTAAATATCAAATTTCATTGAGATCCGATCACCCGTTCGTAAGTTAAAAATACATAATTTTTTCTAAGGTTTCATAATCACCCCTCCCCCCCCAACTACCCCAAAGAGAGCGGATCCGTTCCGGTTATGTCAATCATGCTTCTAGGACTTTTGCTTATTTTCCCCACCAAGTTTCATCCCGATCCCTCCACTCTAAGTGTTTTCCAAGTTTTAGGTTTCACCCTCCCAACCCCCCCTCCAATATCACCAGATCCGGTTGGGATTTAAAATAAGAGCTCTGAGACACGATATCCTTCTAAATATTAAATGTCGTTGAAATCCGATCATCTGTCCATAAGTTAAAAATACCTCGTTTTTTCTAATTTTTCAGAATTACCCCCCCCCCAACTACCCCAAAGAGAGCGAATCCGTTCCGGTTATATCAATCATGTATCTAGGACTTGTTCTTATTTTTCCCACCAAGTTTCATCCTGATCCCTCCACTCTAAGTGTTTTCCAAGTTTTAGGTTACTCCCTCCCAACTCCCCCCAATGTCACCAGATCCGGTCAGGATTTAAAATAACAGCTCTGAGGCACGATACCCTTCTAAATATTATATTTCGTTGAGATCCGAGCACCTCTTCGTAAGTAAAAAATACCTCTTTTTTTCTAATTTGTCAGAATTAACCCCCCCCCCCAACTACCCCAAAGAGAGCGGATTCGTTCCGGTTATATCAATCATGCATCTAGGACTTTTGCTTATTTTTCCCACAAAGTTTCCTCCCGGTCCCTCCACTCTAAGTGTTTTCCAAGATTTTAGGTTTCCCCCTCCCATATCCCCCTCTGATGTCACCAGATCCGGTCGGGATTTAAACTAACAGCTCTGAGACACGATATCCTTCCAAACATCAAATTTCATTAAGATTTGATCCACCGTTCGTAAGTTAAAAATACTTCAATTTTTCTATTTTTTCGAAGTAATGGGCCCTCCAACCCCCCCCCCCCCCCCCAGATGGTCAAATCGGGAAAACGACTATTTCTAATTTAATCTGTTCCGGTCCCTGATACGCTGCCAAATTTCATCGTACTAGCTTACCTGGAAGTGCCTAAAGTAGCAAAATCGGTTTTCCAAGATTTTAGGTTTCCCCCTCCCAAATCCACCCCAATGTCACCAGATCCGGTCGGGATTTAAAATAACAGCTCTGAGACACGATATCCTTCCAAACATCAAATTTCATTAAGATCTGATCAACCGTTCGTAATTTAAAAATACTTCAATTTTTCTCAGAATTAACGGGCCCCCAACTCCCCCCAGATGGTCAAATCGGGAATACGACTATTTTTAATTTAATCTGGTCCGGTCCCTGATACGCCTGTCCAATTTCATCGTCCTAGCCGACAGACCGACAGAATTTGCGATTGCTATATGTCACTTGGTTAATACCAAGTGCCATAAAAAACCAAACTCTTGTATATATATATATATCATGAAAAGAGAAATCACCAATGCTACAGCACAAACACACAAAAAAAAAAAAAAAAAAAAAAAAAAAAAAAAAAAAAAAAAAAAAAAAAAAAAAAAAAAAAAAAAAAAAGGAGACAGAAGGAGAAAAGGAAGACTGTTTTCCTAAATTAGTGATTAATATAGACCAGCACTTGAATGAGGCCTTAACCCTACTCATCCATACAATCACATAGGTCAAACAGCATAGCCACACACAATCAACCATAAAGAATAATCCATGGACAGGCAGTCATGTCGTCAATAAGTATAAGTCGTCATTTACCAAACCATAGAAAAAATAATATAGACAAATAATTCAGAGGCAACACCCAACATAAGGGCTCATCAGGAGAATACACTGGCCTATATAGGGTTTCGCCACTCTAAATTCTCTACCCAGCACAGTGTTGTGGCTACCACAGAATATCCATGGCATCCCCGCGTCAGGTATCACCCCCAAAATACATGTCTATGAAAAAAAAACAGCAAATGTAAAACAACCAAGTAAAACCAAAACAAGCTTATCCTGTTAATATATCCCTCCCTTTAGCAACAATAGGTAAACTAAATATTATAAATTTTACCAAATCACAAATATTAACACATTGCAAAAAAACCTGAATGAACTAAACAATTATATAATTCATCTTTACCATGTGGCTAATTTTTTAAAAATTCCGCTCAAATAGAAACACAATTCAAAATAAATGGCGCTGTGACAACATTTCTCGAACCTCCGAAATTAGTCAAAAATTTCTTTAAGTATTTCTAGATAATTCTTTTGATATTTATTTAAAAGTTCGTTATAATGAAAACTAAATTTTTTAAATTGCCAAGTTAATTTATTTGCAGAAAAACCTCTTGATATCAATTTTTGGCTTAAGATTTTACATCTATTTTTAAAATCAATATAATTACTACAAATCCTTGCATAACGAAGTAACTGTGAGAAAAACGCTGAATATGTGATATTTGAGTGTATATTACTTTCAGGGAATGGGAAACTAATCACTTCAAAATCAAAATCATCCGTTTTATTATACATTTTAAAACTTAATTTATTATTATCACAAATATTAATATTTAAATCTAAGAAATGATCTTCATGACCAGCGCCATGACTAGGCTCAAGAATAAGCTCTGATGGATATATATTTTTAGAAATATCAATGAAATCCTTACAATTTAAGACCAAAATATCATCTAAATATCTTTTATTATTTGACAAAGCATGTTTTAAATTAATTGGATTATTCTTATCCATCATATATTTATATTCTAGTTGACTTAAAAACAAGTCAGCTATAAATGGGCTGGCATTCCCCCCCATGGGAATTCCCATAATTTGCTTGTACAAATCACCCCCAAATCTTATATAAGTATTGTATAAAACAAATTCCAATAACTCAAAAATCATATCCAAGCTGTAACATCTCAAGTTAACTGTAGTACTAAAGCAGTTTGTCCATATGGCTTTTTTATTATAACTGTCTATTTTTAAGAACCTTTTACTAGATAAGAGGAAAGATTTCTTTATAACAGTTTTTAAATTATCTAACACTAAATTGAGTGATAAATTAGTATACATTGTCGCAAAATCGAAAGACTCAATTCTTTTAGCTGAAACCATTGTTAAAGAATCTATCACCTGCAGTGAATTATTAACACTCCAATATGGATTAAAATTCGAAAATTTTTTAATACCAGAACAATAGGTTTTAAGTTTATTTACAATTTCCTTTAAAATTAAAGAGAGGTCAGTAGCAGCAATGCGGGTTGGACATTTAGCTGCTCCAGCAATAAACCGTGGTTTAGGGGGATTCTTATGAAATTTTACAGTCCAATATAGGAAAGGGAACTTTTTATCATTGTCATTTATTTTAATATTAAAATTTTTAAAAAGTATTTCTTCAGTCTTTTCAATTAAATTCTCATCCTCTATATTTACCTTTTCATAAACATTAGTCGTGCCTAACTCCCTTTTTAAGATATCACAATACAGCTTCTGACAAATTATGGCAAAATTATTATTAGCTTTATCCACTGGCACAATTACAAATTCATTCTTTAGATTAGCAATTGCTTGTTTAATCTTCGCATTATAAAATAATGATTTAGTGTTACTATTTTTTAAGTTAGAATATATTTTATTTCTTACTCTACTAATAATTAAATTCTTCCAACTTTGAAAACTCTCTTTATTTTTATTCTCTTTCTTACACCACTTATCAATAAATAAATCAAAATCATTTTCCAAGCCATCAAGAACACTCGATGGTTTCAGATGATGAGAAAGACGGAAATTTGCCCCTTTATTCATTATAATTTGAAGATCATCTTGCTTTATTATTGACAAGTCCCCTGTTATAACATGTTTGTAAGTAGGATTTACAAATGGGCCAAGTTGCTTACAATTACAAACCGGTTTCCAATTTATATCGCTATCTAGTTTTTTTAGTATTAAATTATAATTAAAAATAATTTGCCCAATAGTTTTTGAAAATTTATAAGTTAAAACTGGACTATCATTATAATTTAAATTACTAGGAAGGGCCTGTTTCACATGCCGCTGATTTAAAATTTCTGGTAAATTAATATCTTCAATCTGCTTACAAGTAAAATTAATAGGTAAATATAATCTGTTATCCTTATTACTAATCTTATCGAACTTTTTCTTTTTTGAAATAAATTTCGTTTTAGATAGAATGCAAATTGTATCACATATTACTTTAAAATTATAATCAAGAGCTGTATTATTCTTCACAATCCAGAAAAGTTTGATTAAATTCCTCTTGGATAAATTATTTAGACACTTTATTACAGAAATCATACCCCTAGATTCAAGTAGCTGGCATAGATCTATAGAAAGCATATGTACATCTAATTCATTTTTTCTATTATTTTTCCTATGTCCTCTCGATCGTTTTTTACGTTTGGTAGGACAAGTAAAAGAAGGATGGTCCATAAAACCATCAATACATTTAACAACAACATGAGACATGTCACCATATTTTGCTACACGATCATTTAACCCAAAAGGATAAGCTGTACCAAGAGTATGGATCCAGAAATCCTCCTGTTTACGTAGTCTATTATTCTTCTCTTCTTTATTTAAATTTTCTAATTCTAAATTTTCTAAATTGTGACAGTTATATCTGATATGGAACATTTACCATTACTACAATGTTGAACTAGATAGTTATTAGTTTTTTCATTATTAACTGTTGTCTTGTGTCCAGAAAATCTTTTATATATATTATTAGTTGTTTCTCCCACATATTGTAGGCAGCATTTATTACATTCTAATAGGTAAATTACATTGGTTGTTCTACAATTAACATTACCACGTAACTTGCATGCAAAATTTTTATTATACAATGTACTTTTAACAGAAGTCCGTGGGACAAAATGATCATGGCAAAGAAAACAACGACTCTTACACTTACTAACTTTCAAAAAATCGTTCCGAGTTC